>NC_084612.1:21433224-21680724 GCF_033978795.1 Nerophis ophidion | reverse complement strand
TGGTTTTCTTTCTGACCGGCAAATTTAAAAGTACCAGGAAAAAAAAAACTACACTGACCAAGGAGCCAGATGAGGTGGTTTGGGCATCTGGTCAGGATGCCACCCGAACGCCCCCCGAGGGAGGTGTTTAGGGCACATCCAACCGGTAGGAGGCCACGGGAAAGACCCAGGACACGTTGGGAAGACTATGTCTCCTGGCTGGCCTGGGAATGCCTCGGGACACCCCGGGAGGAGCTGGACAAAGTGGCTGGGGAGAGGTAAGTCTGGGCTTCCCTGCTTAGGCTGCTTCCCCCGTGACCCGACCTGCCATGTCAGCATGCAACACGTTTGACACTACGATAAGACACCAATCTGTACTGATTGAAAAACAATGATATTACAGTATTTGTAAAGAATTAGCCCACATTTCATGTTTTGTTTGTACCCAGCGAGTCAGACAGCGTATGCTGTCTGTCATGATACACGCATGACGTGGTGCACGTATCATGATCAATATAAAGTCTGACTTCTTCGATGGACATTTGTCTGTTTGGTCCAGCAGGCCAGGGAAGTATTTTCCGGTTAATTATGGGTAAACACTCCATTTATGTCAAACTAGCTTGGCTTCAAATTCCACATTTTGCAGCTTCAATTCACTTTCACCTCACTCTCTCAGCTTCTGTCTGCGTCAATGTCTTACTCTTCCTTCTTACTGGCTTCTAGAAGCTGTAGTTCATCCTCAATAAACTCAGATTCAAAAAGATAAAGTTGTGAATCCTCATTTGACCAACAATATTCGTCTATGTTGTTTGTTACCGTATCTGCCATGATTAGAACACACTCGCGTTTTTGTATGCGGAAGGGGTTGTTGCCAGAAGTCAGATGTGCGCTGCAATGGAAACAGAAATAAATGTGCCGAAGAGTTATTTCCGGCAATAGATCAAAATACGGTAAATATTGTACATATTACATATTGTTATGAACGTGTCTGTTACTACATTATATATCGACTTTCAGTGTTTATACAAAACGTTGATGGAGGGTTTTGAAGTCATTTTAGAGGGCTTTGAAGGCTACAACGGTGAATCCCATTTCCCGCATCTTCCAAAAGTTTTTATCATCTTTAAAATCCCACCTAAATAGACATGTGGGTTCTTGTCTCTCATTATGATTGTGAACAATAGGGGAAAAAAAATAGTACAGTTCCCCTTTAAGAACAGCATTCAACCATGCTTACTACTATATACTTGTGTAGTTGTTTCTTTTTTTAAAATAATGCATCTAGTTTCTTACATCATACATGTGGCATGAATGGTGTTTTTTGTTGCCAATCCAATTGTAGGCTTCTGGAAAACACAACAGACACTTTTTCCTATTACGTTTCGGGCCTGTCTCCATACACCCAGTACCAGTTGCGATTGGTGGTCTCACACAGCCATGGACAGACAACAAGCCCCTGGGAAATCCTCCATACTGCGGAAGACAGTAAGTACGCATACTGTACATATATTGTTTAACATAGAGTATACAGTACAATGGCTCCTCTAAGGTAGAATGCATCAAACTAAAACTTAAAATAATGAAACTAGCAGAGGAAATGTTTAGTTAACCTTTTATAAGTGTAAAAATAAGTACAGTACACCATTAGTATAGTTTAACTGTGAAATAAAAATAATAAAAAGCACTGCCTCAACATTGAAAATTAGTGACGATGCGCTAGGTCACAATGGAGAGAAGTATTGGAACAGAATATAAGTCTACTTAATTTACATAACCTCATGTAGAATGTTCTGCTTGACCCTTCTTCCAACCCCTGACCCGTTGCAATAAAAAAGCCAAAGAAAATACAAAACATCTACTCGCTGAAACTGGGTCTTGCGTGATGCCTGTTTTTGAACAATATTCAATGGGAAACAGGGAGCATGTTTTTTTATCTGTTACATAGCAACAACAACAAAAAACTATCAATAAGTACAAAAAACAAAAATGGAAAAGTTACTTGAGCATGCTGAAATGCTTGAGCCCTGCATATACTGTACTGTACACTGTGAGTGTGTGTCTGTGCTTCTATGTGTGAGTGACCTAGCCAGTGTCATTGTCGGCTAATTGTAGTTATAGAATCACATTAGCCGCTGGTGCAGCCTCTTCAGTGCAAAGTTATATATTAATTAGCACCACATTATTGCAGCATGCATAATCATTAAGCAGCTGAGATTTGCATACCTTTGATACGTGTGCATGTACACACCACACAAATTGTGATGCCTTGTTGATGTATACAACACAAATGCCTCTTCACACACTGGTGCTTTCAGGCGCACGCATCTCCACACATTTAGGATGTATTAAATTTTGCCGATGCTTCCCTCGACTTGCCATGCAGAATTCCATTCAAACCTACACATAAATACAACTTTGTGTGTCACAATCTGCTTAACAATTGAGCAAAATCATACAATACTATTATGTATACTAATTATATCCTGAGCTCACTCGATGACAATTAGAACCTATTATGGTACCATTATGGCAAATACGTTCAAACATTCATACAGTAGCCTATTATGTTTTAATCTGTGTTCACTTATTTGCCCAATCAAATGTGTCTGAGGGCGAACATGTGACCTTGCACCCATTTGTTGTTACACATACACACACAGTATAGTACAGTCTACTACACTGTACTAGTGTTGTCCTGATACTAATATTTTGGTACAGGTACCAAAATTATTTCAATTTGTCGGTACTTTTCAATAATTTTCTAAATAAAGGGGAACCACAAAAAATTGCATTATTGGCATTATTTTAACAAAAAATCTTAGGGTATATTAAACATATGTTTCTTATTGCAAGTTTGTCCTTAAATAAAATAGTGAACATACAAGTAGGGCTGGGCGATATGTCGATATACTCGATATATCGCGGGTTTGCCTCTGTGCGATATAGAAAATGACTATATCGTCTTAGGCTGGTGCCCCCGCGACCCGACCTCGGATAAGCGGAAGATGATGGATGGATGGATGGATATATCGTGATATTCAAGTATATGTTCTCACGCAGTTGCTTTTATCTGCGGGCATTACACTACAGGCTCTTGTCACTCTTTGTTGGCTTTCCTTCTCAGAGAGCAAGCGCACCTTCTTACATACGTCACATACTGTCGTGCATGCAACGTCACATGCCATCGCGCAGCAGAGATGTAGCAGCATGGGTAACGTTAGGTGTGGTGCGAGTTGTAATACGAGAGAAAAAAGGTGCGAATCTGGTAACAAATGGAGGAAGAATTAATTCCCAAGTAAAACAGCAGAGGGTCCATCCTGGTGGTTTGTCTTCAAGTGGGAATATGTCTAACAGACAACCGTTATTTGTCAAGTGTAGGCCCCAAGCATTGCTAGAAAAAGTAGCATTACTGCTAATATGTGGCATCATTTGAAAAGTAACCTGCTAGAGAATGAGTGCTTACTCCGCATTTTAACATCTCCTTTCGGTGCCACACCAACAAAATGCCGAGGCAAACATTTCCAGATCAACACCTTATGACAAAAATAGTCAACAACAGAAGAAGATAATGTCCGCAGGAACCTACCACATAGCGAAGGACGAACACTATTTGATTTCCTATTATGCAGCTCATTTTTATTTGACAGTTATTGAAATATCTTGTGTGACATCATGCACAAAAGCGCAGTTAAATTTAGTGTTGTTTTGATATGTCATCTTAGTGACATCATGCAATTTATAATGTCTCTGACAATCTTGCACTTTCTGTTTTGAAATGACATGAATGTGTGTGCCACTGCCTAATAGCAGTTTAATAAATACACTTTTGGTCAATTGACTTAGTTGTGATTTCCCTCTCTGCATGAAAGTTTAAAATAAGCATATATTAATGCAGTATCAACAAGAATGTTTTAATGTAGACACATAAAATCGTTCTACTGCTGTGATTATATGCATCAAGTGTTCATTCAAGGCTAAGGCAAAATATCGAAATATATATATCGTGTATCGTGACATGGCCTAAAAATATCAAGATGTTAAAAAAAGGCCATATCGCCCAGCTCTACATACAAGACAACTTGTCTTTTAGTAATAAGTAAACAAACAAAGGCTCCTAATTAGTCTGCTGACGTATGCAGTAACAGAGTGTGTCATTTATCATTCTATTATTTTGGCAACATTATGAGGGACAAACTGTAAAACATGATTATTAATCTACTTGTTAAATTACTGTTAATATATAATTCCTTTTTCTTTTAACATGTTCTATCTACACTTCTGTTAAATTTTAATAATCATTTATTCTTTTGTTGTTTGGATGCTTTACATTAGTTTTGGATGACACCACAAATTTGGGTATCGATCTGACACCATGTCGTTACAAGATCATACATTGGTCATATTCAAAGTCCTCATGTGTCCAGGGACATATTTCCTGAGTTTATAAACATAACACAAATGAAAAAAACAAACGAAAGAAGATGTTGTGATGGCAAAAAATATCGACGTAATCATAGCAGTATCGACTAAATACGCACCTGTAATTGGTATCATTACAGTGGATGTTAGGTGGAGATCCACCAATGGCGTTTGTTTACATTTTGACGCCGTGAGCTACGATGTGTAGTGAAGCGTGTATTCCTTGTCCTGCAGGGATGATATTTGTAAGAAACTTACTTTTTTTGTCGCCATGGAGGCAAGGATTAGTGATTTAGAAGTAGCTAAAACACTGCCGATTGCGGGTAGCTAGTTAGCTATGTCTTAAATCATCTCTCCTTTATCGATAGTTTTTAAGCCAAAATGGGTCCGTTCTCCCTTTTCTGTCTACACACTGTGTCAGCTTGTAAGTACTCTGTGATTGTGCGCTACCAAACATGCTCGTAAACCAGAAATGACACGACGGGTATGCGGGGTGCTTGGAGGACCTGCACTTTTCAGAGACGGTATACTACCGAATATGATTCATTAGTATCGCAGTACTACACTAGTACCAGCATATCATACAACCCTACACAGTACTATACTGTACAACTGTGGTCCCCGACCACCGGTCCATGACGCATTTGTTACCGGGCCGCAGAGAAACATGAATTAATTAATAAATTGCCAGAATTTCTCCAACTTAACTTTTGCCTGTCCCAATAAGCTTGTTTATAGATGCATATTACAACTCCTGATAGGGAGTTGCCATTTGTTATAGTACATTATTGCACATTAATCAACGTATAAAATGTTAATGTGCCAGATTGTAGCGAAAGGTCATTGTGTATAGCAGGGGTTCTTAACCTGTTAGACCTCAGGACCCAACTTTTCCACTTCAGAGGGATCCAGGGACCACTCCAATATTAACACTGAATTAGTAATCTTACTCTTGATTTTGATCATATTCAATAAAATTTGATATCTAACCTACTTACAGGATACTACTTTGTGAAATGATATAAAAATGTGTTAATCACAAACATTCTTATTAATTTAACAAATATACCAAAGGCTTAGGTCAGGCTGATCAGAGAAGTAAGTACCAACTAAATAAACAATACATTTACATACGATATGTATTATGTTGTGCTAAAAGTCGTACGTACTCCAGTCGTCCTCGTGAAACTCGTAAACAGAAAATCTACAATGGCATTGCTGAGACAGGGAAAGAAGCTGAAGGGAACAAATGTGTACATGGATGAGCATCTCACAAATCATAATGCTGGAATCGCTAAGAAAGCACGCGACTTGAGAATGCATGGAAAAATCCAGGGAACTTGGAGCGCCAACTGTAAAATCTACATCAACCTGAATGGAAGTCCAGAAGCAAGAGTACTTGTTGTCCATGACATCAAGGACCTGGACACATTTTAAAGTTTACAAAGCTTTCAAAACAACAATAATAACAGACTCTGACACAAAACAAACACCTAAATTCAACATTAACACTACTATGTTCAAAGGGAATACTAAACAAGAGGACCTAGATTCACCTACAATTAAGAAATTATTTTTTTCAATTTTCCTGAAGGAATCAATAAAGTACTATCTATTTAGCTATCTATGTATCTATCTATCTATCTATTGAAACAACATCAAAGATTGTTGAACAAGAAAATATGGAACTAAAAAACTTCTACAACAAAGATCACAAAAACCAGGATTTGGAAAATGATATAGATCCAGATAAAAAAAAAATTCTCCCACACCAGTGATAATAGTTATTATACAAATGAACAATAAAATAGCAACATTAAATGTGATAAGAAATTGTCAATTATTAATTTTAATAGCAGAAGCTTGTATGCTAACTACAACAACATTAAGAACGTTTTGGAACACTTCAACTAAGCCTTCAAAGTGATCACTGTCACAGAAACATGGATTGATGATAAAAAAAAGGAATCGATTTTGATCTGGAAGCATATGAACTTAACTACATCAACAGAACCAACAGAAAAGGAGGAAGAGTAGATGTGTATGTGATGAAGAACCTGAACTACAAAGTGGTAAAAAACATGTCATTTGCTATAGATAAATCTTAGAATGTATAACCATTGAAATATGTTAGGAAAAAAGCAGAAACATATTCATCAGTTGTATATATAGATCACCTAAGTCAAATATAGAAACATTTGAAGAATGGATCAAGGCAAATTACACGGACAATGGTCAAAAAAATATTTTCTTATGTGGTGACTTTAATATTGACTTATTGAACCCTAACAAGCAAAAGTCTATTGATGACTACATTGAAGTTCATAACCTTTATATCCTACAATCACAAAGCTAAGCAGGATCACAGGATACTGTGCCACGCTTTATTTATAATATTTTTACCAATGATTTTATATAACACTACAAGTGGTGTACTTATAACCGACGTTAGCGATCATCTGCCAGTTTTTATAATATATGATGGAAACTACAAGGAGAGAATGGAAGACAAAGGAACATTTTGAAGACTGTGGACAGAGGAGAGGATGATTGCCTTCAAAATTGAGCGAGAAAAGCAAAATTGGGACAATGTGTACAATGAAAAATAGGTTGATGAACCATATGAACATTTCTTAAACAAGTTCATAACACTTTTAGACAAACATTGTCCATTGAAACAACTCAGTAGAAAGCAGAAAAAGAAAAATCAACTATGGATGACAAAAGGATTAAAAAAAATGTTTGTAATAAGAATACATTACATAGAAAATGTATAGCACAATAAACTACAGAAGCAAAAATAAGTACAAAAAGTATAAAAACAAGCTAACAAACATACTACGATCATGTAGAAAATAATATTACAGTCAATTATTGGACAGGAACACAAACAACATGAGAGCAACATGGGGCATCCTCAATAGCATTATTAAAAATGGCACTAAGAGGGATTCCCCCAATACTTTTTAGACGGAAATAGAAATAATGACCACATAAAGGAAGTAGTTGAAAGCTTCAATAATTACTTTGTAAATATTGGACCAAAATTGGAAGAAAGGTTTTCAGACCCAGTTTCAATTGAGGACTATAATGATTCCATAGAGAGAAATCCCAACTCAATGTTCCTCAGTAATGTGACACAGGAGGAAATAGTTATAATTGTGAAAAAATGCAAATCTAAGACTTCAACTGATTGGAATGGAATTGATATGGAAACGATAAAAAAGGTTATTGAAGAGATCTCAGGACTTCTAATGTATATTAGTAACCTATCATTTCAAACAAGTAAATTTCCAAACAAAATGAAAATAGCTAAAGTTGCACCAATTTATAAGAATGAAGACAAACACCAATTTACAAATTATAGGCCTGTTTCTTTACTTTCAAAATGTTCTAAAATCATTGAAAAACTGTTCAATAACAGATTAGAGAGTTTCACAAACATAAATAGAATACTCGATGAGAACCAATATGGATACAGAGCTCAGTAAAACTAAAATAATGCTATTTGGTAACAGTAGAAGAGAAAGTCAAAAACAAATACAAATAGACGGAATAGAAATTGAAAGAGTAAATGAAAACAAATTTTTAGGTTTAATGATTGATGATGAATTGAACTGGAAATCTCATGTAAAAAATATACAACATAAAGTAGCAAGAAACACGACAATAATGAATAAAGCAAAACATGTTCTACAACAAATATTCCTTAATATTCTCTACTGCTCGCTAGTGTTACCATACATGGGTTATTGTGTAGAAATATGGGGAAATAACTACAAAAGTACAGTTCATTCATTAACTGTGTTACAAAACAGATCAGTTAAAATAATACATAATGTTGGATATAGAGAACATACAAACCCTTTATTGATTAAATCAAAATACTGAAATGCCACAACATAGTGAATTTGTATGCTTGAATGTTCAAAATAAACTCAAACTCAAAATAAATAAACTAAATAATAAATGTTTTTTAACTAAATAAAATTAAAGCACAAATGAAAATGCAGCTTCACCACTTTAGTCATTTTTGTGCTTCAGAAATTCCTCTAAGAAATTAGCGCCAGACTTCTTCAGTTTGTATTATATTGTCATTACTGCCACAAATGGTAGAAAAGTGTATTACAACTAAGTACCCAGCGGCCTATGCGGACCACAGCTGAAAAAACATATATTACATTCTAGGTGATGCTTGAGGCCCAACACTGGGCCTCGGCCCTATGGCTAAGAAACCCTGTTATATAGTATATGCCATCAACGTGCCGGGGACCATCTCTTCGCAAAGAAATACACCCAGGGCTCCCACTACTTCAGCATTATAGTGAGTTCATTTTTCATGCTAATTTTATTTTTTTTTTTATCTGCCACACGATGAAAGCCGGTCTTTGAAAATAATGTAAACATTAAACCGGTACCTGGTGGAAAAAAAGTTGGGGACCACTGCTGTACAACACTGTACACTTTGGCATATGACAAATTTGTCAGCATTCTTCTAAACCAGGGATGCTCAAACTGTGGAATATGTACTACCAGTGGTACGTCAAATAATCACTTGATTAAAGTACAGTGTTTTATTTCCTTTATTCAAACACAGTGTTAAAGTTCAAACTGTGTGTAATGGCTAAAAATATTAAATATACTTGGTAAATAAAACCTCTGCCTTGTTTTTAATGAATACTTAGGCCTACGAGGCTACTGTATTTTCCATCCATCCATTTCTACCGCTTATTCCCTTTCGGGGTCGCGGGGGGCGCTGGCGCCTATCTCAAAATATTAAATATACTTGGTAAATAAAACCTCTGCCTTGTTTTTAATTAATACTTAGGCCTACGAGGCTACTGTATTTTAAAGTTGGCAATTATGCTTGTACTTGGAGAACCAAGTTTTTTCTGAGTTGGTACTGGGTTTCTGAACTATGTAACATAGGTTTGCTCTTCTATCTCCGTGTTCCTCACCTCCTTGTCTCCTCATTCTGTCTCCTTTGCATTTGAGCAGTGGCTTTCACCTCTTTTCTTTGACTGACTAGCCTTTTAAGTATTTACGAGCAGGGATAGACAGAAAAGAGAAAGTAAGATAAAAAATAAAGAGAAAATTGGAGTGGAAAATACAGGAGACCAAGGTATAGGATGAGAAATGGGAGGGAAAAAAGGAGAGGGCTAATGACAGAACAGAGAAATCGAGAGACCCATGTTTCCTCCTTTCCTTTTTATCATTCCATTAAAGTTTTATATCCATCTTTTTAATATAATTTGGTCCCTATGAATGCCTGCCGCTGCAGAACAGACAGACGGCTCCTGTGAACATAAACTCTGGCCGTGTTGGACAGCTCCCTTTCCTCTGTCTACTCCCATGTTAACACCAGCTAAGTGATCTAAGGGAGTGTGTGACGGTCAGAAGGATGTGCGTTTGTGTGTGTGATATAGCATGTTCAAGAGACTATGATTAAAAGCACACTCTTGACAAAAGGTTCTTTGCCAAGCAGTGTGTATTTGTGTATTTGACGTGTGTAAGACTATGTGAACATTTTAAAAATCACTGTTTGACCTAATTCAACTCAAAGCCAAAATAGAATCAAGTGAAAGGTAGAGGAATGAGGTAATGACAGAACACAAATAATTTATACTGGGTGACCGCATTAATAAAGTAAGAGTCAAGCTTTTACAGAGGTCCCGAATGCAATCCTCTCCCCGTCTTATTTTTGCAAATCAAAGTGAAAACACTAACACGCTCGGTCGTGTTTTGATGATTTCTTTCTTTAACTCAATGAATACCATCCACTTCTTCCTCTCCGCCCTGTTCCCATGTTTGGAAAAACAAAGTTATATTGATCTTTAGTTCTAAGCCATTGTTCGTGAGTAAGACCAGATGTTTTGGTCGACTCTTTTGGTGAGGCTTGTGCCTTAAATTTTTGCTTGCAACTTAAAGGGGAACAGTACATTTTTTTTTGTTTACCTATCGTTCACAATCATTGTGAAAGAAATTACCATGGATGGATATATTTTTTTATGGATTCTAACTTGTAAATAAAAGTCCCCTTACAGCGCAGCCATTGGGAGCTCCTCTATTTTGCCCATAAAATCCATTAAATATCCATTCAAAAACCGTCAGCAATACTCCATTTACATTCCGTGATTTTTTTATTTTACCAAGTATTTGTGATATTGTTATTACAAGCGCTAACCCAAACTAACTATTTATAGCGGCGGCGTGATCACTGGGATGTGGTACTATGTTAACATCAAGTGGTCTGCTGCTATCTTGCTCCCTGTAAGTTTATTGTAAATCATAAATCATGCATTTCACCCGGACAGAATATGTCTGAGAGGTATTATGACAAGTTGGGACATTTTAACAGATATTTAGGACCAGAAACTGGCAAGGGCTACACGAAAATACGCTTGCCCTGTTGTACTTTCTTCAAAGTCCTCTGGTGAAAAAATAGTCATGGGTCACATTTAAAAAAAAAAATTGACAATCCAACCTGTCAAACTTTTTCTTTTGTAACGCACAGGAGAAATACTATGCTCATTTCAATGATTTTATGCCCTGACTAAGACACATTTGATTTCTAATGCCGTGTATTATTTGCTAATGTTTTCTTCCCCTTTTATATCCCATGGATCGTTCTGAAGGTTAGCAGGTATTATACAAATCCCTCCCAAATGTCAGCTCCTGGAAGTACCATTGCAACAAATTTGAATGACTGACAATTTTGAGTTACTTCGGCGGTCGTGGTTACTCAAAGGATAAAATGCACATTAGACGTACTCGTGATGTGAGGGATACAAATCAAACTCATGACCTTGGCAGCACCTTCTCATTTGCTCTTCTTGGCGTCTCCTCAAGCAGCAGCGACGACATTAGGAAGTAAAGATATAAAATGCAATGTAAATTCTCACTCTATTGCTTGTCATGGTTTGACACTGTGTCGTAAGCACCACGATAACACTTAAGCTGCGCTTCCATTCTGACTTCCAGTAGCACAACTCACCTTCAGTAGCCCCTGTCACACACTACCCAAAAAGGTTCCTAAGGCCAAATCGTACTATTCCTTTGATAGAGTTATATATTTAAATGTACTCAACTTGATTTGCACAAAGGGACACAAAATAAGTATGCATGCAGACACAGACACACACATATGCAAACCCCCATCCTTCCTGCCTCCCTGTTTCCTAGTCCCTTGTCACTTGATTGTGTTATTACTATGCTAACCAAATCCTTATAAATGTGATTTAAGGCTTGGTGGCCCCCACACTCTCGCTTTATTTAGCCTTCTGCTACTATGTTTCACTGAAGAGGGGAGGTCTATGAGGGAGGGGAGAAAGGCGGAAAGACACGGGGTTGTCGAGGTAAGACGACAGAGACACTCGGAGCGACGGTCGAGGGAATACAAAAAGCGTTTAAGATAAGGAAAGCCGCGCATTCTTTCAACGCCCCCTTTCCTCCTATCCAGAGGGCAGTAAAGTGTCAGTAAAAAAGAAAAAAAGCATCACCTGCATCTTAAATGAAAATTTCAATTGAAAAACTTAACAGCCCTTCAAATTGCAGAATTTTACACGCGCTAGTAAAGCTTAAATAACACTCAACACTTTGGGAGGAGAGGGAAGGGGTTGTGGGTGACACAAGGGTTACTTGGTGTTGGTGAGGAGAGCTTGGCAAGGTGACTGCCTTTTGCTTTCTGCTTTGCAGGACTCGAAATTAAAAAAAGATCATCTTAAATACGTTTTACAATATATTTTTAAATGTACATGCATGCATGGTAAACACCCACTTTAATATACACTAGCACGCAAAGGTCATAGATTAGGGTGCATGATTTGGTGCCTTGCTGAAGCACAAAGTTGGGAAGCAAACTGGCATCGCCTGCAACCAATCTTAATTATCCATAGTGGGTGTAGTGGGCTCCCCCAAGCAAAGTCCTTACAGATGTAGGGAAGCCACTTCTAGATAGTGTAATGTCTGTCACATGTAGAGAAAGACCAACTTTGCGGAGATGAACAAGCTCGAAATGAGGCCCCCGGACTTGCAGCCATAGACAGACTGTGAGACAGGCTGCTGACCTATTTGAAGGGTTCACTGGACCTTTGGTGGTAATTGAATCAGTGTAAGTGCTGAGTAGAGCTAGCATAAAAACCTGTTAACCCAAAAGGTCAACTGGCTGCATTGTTTATTTAACAGGACGAGCAAAGAGAGAGAGAGAGAGAGAGACAGAGAGAGAGAAAGAGTGAGAGAGACTTTGACACGATGAACAAAGGGGAAAAAAAGGGGTTACTAGAAAGGGTCATCACCAACAGAAACCATGACATTAGAATAACATGAGAAAGTCATATTCACTTGTATATTCTCTACTATTTCTGCTTTGTATCTCCATAATATGGCTGCATTATGAATGGTATAAGGAAGATTTAAAGGGGCTGTTTGCAACCTTAACAAGAATGCCTAAAAAGCACTAACTTTCCAAAGTGTTCTATCCGTGAGATATCCCGCCCCTTTCCGTCTTGAAGCATGTAAACTATGCCCCGAGTAAACACACACATTAGCAGTGTTTGTTGTCAGCTAATGATAGTGATTTGCTGCCAACGTTAAGAGTCATTGAATGTATCGCCCAGGGTTATTCAACTGGCACCCCGGGGGCCGGTCTGGTGCCAGATCAGGTTCAAAACTTGTTAGTTTTTTTTGCTGCACATTTCTAAAAACAGCTTTTCTGTTTGAACAGTTCCTCTACACAGAACAATGACAGATCCTTGTATTGACGTTTTAACCTTCTAAAGGTCAATGTCCACTGCAGTGGACACTAGTATTTTGCATAACAGAGATATAGAGTACGGAAATTTGTAACCCAAATAAAAAAAATAGACCAAACACAAATGTCCACTACAGAGGAGGCTGGCCCCACTGTCCTTAGCGGTCTGAAAATGTGGCCCCGAGTACAACAACATGACTCCAAATCGTCAGTTGCCTTAGTGGGACTGCTATTGTGTATGTGCCCGCGCTCTGGACTTTGTACGTGAGCACGTTTCCGCAGTGAGTGACAACCTGAACACCAGGCTTTTTCCCTGGGCCCTCTGGCACTTTGTATTCAACATAATTACTAATTAGGAAAAATATAAATAATGAAAACATGTATGTCCTGTTAAGCCACTAATTGTAACATAAGATAGCCAGTAGTGGTCTTGTTATTTTGAATATTGAACTTTTTTTTTTTTACAGCTGAGTGAGGTGGTTAATGTTACAAGTCAAACAAAACATACAAGTAGGAGGTTTGATGAATTATAACATCTGAGTGATCTGATCAAAAAACACCTCCAAAAAGCATCGGAAATGTAAGCACATTCAATCAATCAATCAATGTTTACTTATATAGCCCTAAATCACTAGTGTCTCAAAGGGCTGCACAAACCACCACGACATCCTCGGTAGGCCCACATAAGGGCAAGGAAAACTCACACCCAGTGGGACATCGGTGACAATAATGACCCAGTGGGACGTCGGTGACAATAATGACTATGAGAACCTTAGAGAGGAGGAAAGCAATGGATGTCGAGCGGGTCTAACATGATACTGTGAAAGTTCAATCCACAATGGATCCAACACAGTCGCGAGAGTCCAGTCCAAAGCGGATCCAACACAGCAGCGAGAGTCCCGTTCACAGCGGAGCCAGCAGGAAACCATCCCAAGCGGAGGCGGATCAGCAGCGCAGAGATGTCCCCAGCCGATACACAGGCAAGCAGTACATGGCCACCGGATCGGACCGGACCCCCTCCACAAGGGAGAGTGGGACATAGAAGAAAAAGAAAAGAAACGGCAGATCAACTGGTCTAAAAAGGGAGTCTATTTAAAGGCTAGAGTATACAAATGAGTTTTAAGGTGAGACTTAAATGCTTCTACTGAGGTGGCATCTCGAACTGTTACCGGGAGGGCATTCCAGAGTACTGGAGCCCGAACGGAAAACGCTCTATAGCCCGCAGACTTTTTTTGGGCTTTGGGAATCACTAACAAGCCGGAGTCCTTTGAACGCAGATTTCTTGCCGGGACATATGGTACAATACAATCGGCAAGATAGGATGGAGCTAGACCGTGTAGTATTTTATACGTAAGTAGTAAAACCTTAAAGTCACATCTTAAGTGCACAGGAAGCCAGTGCAGGTGAGCCAGTACAGGCGTAATGTGATCAAACTTTCTTGTTCTTGTCAAAAGTCTAGCAGCCGCATTTTGTACCAACTGTAATCTTTTAATGCTAGACATGGGGAGACCCGAAAATAATACGTTACAGTAGTCGAGGCGAGACGTAACAAACGCATGGATAATGATCTCAGCGTCTTTAGTGGACAGAATGGAGCGAATTTTAGCGATATTACGGAGATGAAAGAAGGCCGTTTTAGTAACGCTTTTAATGTGTGCCTCAAAGGAGAGAGTTGAGTCGAAGATAATACCCAGATTCTTTACCGTGTCGCCTTGTTTAATTGTTTGGTTGTCAAATGTTAGAGTTGTATTATTAAATAGAGTTCGGTGTCTAGCAGGACCGATAATCAGCATTTCCATTTTTTTGGCGTTGAGTTGCAAAAAGTTAGCGGACATCCATTGTTTAATTTCATTAAGACACGCCTCCAGCTGACTACAATCCGGCGTGTTGGTCAGCTTTAGGGGCATGTAGAGTTGGGTGTCATCAGCATAACAGTGAAAGCTAACACCGTATTTGCGTATGATGTCACCTAGCGGCAGCATGTAGATGCTGAAGAGTGCAGGGCCAAGGACCGAACCCTGGGGAACTCCACACGTTACCTTAACGTAGTCCGAGGTCACATTGTTATGGGAGACACACTGCATCCTATCAGTAAGATAAGAGTTAAACCAAGACAGGGCTAAGTCTGACATACCAATTCGTGTTTTGATACGTTCCAATAAAATATTATGATCGACGGTATCGAAAGCAGCGCTAAGATCGAGGAGCAGCAACATAGATGACGCATCAGAATCCATCGTTAGCAATAGATCATTAGTCATTTTTGCGAGGGCTGTCTCCGTGGAGTGATTTGCCCTGAAACCGGATTGAAAGGTTTCACATAGATTGTTAGACGCTAAGTGTTCATTTAACTGCTCCGCAACAATTTTTTCAAGGATTTTTGAAATAAAGGGAAGGTGAGACACCGGTCGGTAGTTTACCATGAGGTGAGGATCGAGGTTAGGTCTTTTAAGAAGAGGATGAATAACCGCTTTTTTGAATGCTAGGGGAAGTGCCCGAGGAGAGTGATAAATTTATAATATTTAGCACTGATGGACCTAATAATACAAAGAGCTCCTTGATCAGTTTCCCAGGAAGAGGGTCAAGTAAGCATGTTGTCTGTTTTATTCCATTTACACGTTGTAACAATTCCTCTAATGTTATTTCCTCAAAACGAGAGAAACTATTTTGGAGGGCAGTATCTGCCGTATATACCATCGTATCAGTGTTAATAGAACCCCGTTGTAGCTGGGACGCATTGTCTTTAATCTCCTTTCTAATGACTTCAATTTTCTTACTAAAGAATTGCATAAAGTCATCAGCTGAGTGGGTTGAGCTACTGGAAGGGGTCCCTTGTTGGGTTAGCGATGCTACCGTACTAAACAAAAATTTAGGATCGTTTTTATTACGGTGGATGAGATTTGAGTAATATTTAGCTTTAGCTAAGGTAAGCATGCGTTTATAAGTTATTAAACCATCACTCCATGCTTGATGGTGCACCTCAAGTTTAGTCGTGCGCCATTTGCGTTCCAGCTTTCTACATAATAATTTCTGAGCTCTAGTTTCTTCTGTAAACCACGGGGTGCGCTTTTTTGGAGCCTTTTTTAACTTTAGCGGTGCTATGTTATCAATGGTTTCGCGCAGGGTGTCGTTAAAGTTGTTAGTGAGGTTATCAATAGAGCCCACATACTTTGGGAATGGCGCCATTACAGAGGGCAGTAGGTCAGCAAGAGTTGTCGTTGTGGCTGTATTAATGTTGCGGCTGCTATAGCAGTTATTATTATTATTAGTTTGACGAACATGCGTCTGAACCTCGAATTTTATAAGGTAATGATCGGACAATACTTTAGTATACGGGAGTATCGTAACTTTGGAGACGGTGATACCCCTGACAAGCACTAGGTCTATCGTATTACCGTTGCGATGCGTGGGTTCATTTATTATTTGTGTGAGACCACAGCTATCAATTACAGTCTGGAGCGCTACGCACGGTGGGTCCGATGGGGTATTCATATGGATATTAAAGTCCCCCATTATGATTATATTATCGGCGTGTGTCACTAGATCAGCAACGAACTCTGAGACTTCATTGATAAAGTCCGAATAGGGCCCTGGGGGGCGGTAGATAACAGCCAGGTGTAGAGGCAGCGGTGTGGCAGACTTCATAGTAAGCACCTCAAACGATTTATATTTATTATTTATGTTAGGACTAAGGTTAAAGTTTTCGTTGTATATTAATGCGACCCCCCCACCCCTTTTAAGCGGACGGGCAATATGCGCATGTGTAAAGTTAGGAGGACATGCCTCATTTAGCGCAAAAAAGTCGTTTGGTTTAAGCCAGGTTTCGCTGAGACCGATGACGTTGCACATGCAAGCATTAAAAGATAGTTATGTACTTCTATTATGACTGTTGTTGTTGTTTTTTTGCATAATACAGATTTACAGATTTTTGAACCTCAATTCAATCCTGGGTCAGATTCTGTTTCGGTTGTTTACTATGAAAAAAAATGTTTCACAAAATATTAATAAATCAGAGGACCAGCGTTTCAGACAGTCACAAAAATAAATAAAGTTGTGGTAAACACCAGGCTTTAGACCTGACCATAATAGTGCCACATTAGATTACTTTTTTGCAAATATATATTTAATAGCTTTTACATCTGGATCAGATTTATTTCCTACGGCAACTAACTTTAAAGTGTCAAAGTTACTCACTTTATAATCCCTGCATGAAAGGGTTGATGAATTAGGACAAAAAGTACTAAGCCCAAAAAAATGCAAATAACACAAATTGAAATCTACAGTATACACGACATCATAAATTCAAATAATGCATTTGGAGCACCATTATGGCCGTGTGCAAAAGAGACATGTGCAAGAGAGGTGTATTCTTAACCGCTTGTCTTCTTTGAGATCTTCCCTCTATCTCCCTTTTCTACACACACACATACTGCAGGCCACCACATGTACCTCCATCTGGGAAAGCCGTTAGCAGTTTGAGGTAGCAGTTAGCGGTAGCACTTAGTGGCACAGCACGCTCCTTCAGTCCGCTCAGTCACCTTGATCTGGTTGCCCTTCACACCATTACTGCTCTCCTGCATCACTGGGTTGTAGCATGCGAGTGTGTGTTACTGTATATGAAGTGCATGTGTATGGATATGCTTGGATGTAAATGCCAGGGTTGGAGGGGGTTGAGCTTTGATCTGGTGGAAATGGATACTTAATTTGGTACACCTGTATATCAGTTATGTTATTTTGTCACTTTGTTTCAGTATAGTGTGGTAGGGACCTAGATAATTGTAAACTGCAACAATAATAACCGTGTTTTTACAGTAATACATTTCTGACAGCGTCAATCAAAATAGAAAGCTAGCATGTTTGACACAGCATTAGGTGGTGCAGATATGTGCCAGTTTAAATACATTATAGACCAAAAAATGATCCCCTTGAAAAAGTGCAATTTGCGTTATTTTTGCGCCAATTTGTGTGGGTTATGAAGGTTTCCTGACCCTCCTAAAGCCATAAGAGGGGCCATGGTAGTGCCACGAAAGAAATACCATTTTACAACAGCTGTCTATGTGACAAACGACCAAAAATTTACCTCTGGAAAGCGACAAGGACACGTCTCATGTCTTTTGAAAATACATTACAGTACATACAGTTCTGTTTCTGGATGTGTCTGCACAGTGTCTCCTGAATGTCCTTAATTTTTTTATCCCAACAGGTCCAGGTCCACTCGACTCTCCGTCTGTTGTAGGTCTCCATCCTCGAAATGTGACAGTCACCTGGGCACCACCCTCCCAACCCAACGGCATCATAACCCATTACAGCCTTTATCTTCAACCCAACTCAAGCTCAACTTTTCATACCAAACCTGACACAGGTTTGAAACTCAACTCAAGCATCATATCTGACCCAAGAGACCCACACTTAAATATTAACTTGGAACCTGAATCAAATGTTACCACTTCGGGCTCAGTACAACCACTCAACAAAACTCCAGTGCCTACTTACTTAGGCACCAACTCATCACATTCTTCTGAATCTATTACCTTCTCAAGGGTGAAGTCAAACCTTCCAGTGTCACACAAAGGATACACTTCAACCAGAAGAAACTGTGAACTTTTTATTAAACAAGATGTTCTCCATGATAACAATTCATCAACTTTAAGCCTCTCCCCTCCATCAGTTATTGTTACAGGGAACACCACAAGCTACACCTTTCTTGACCTCCTGCCATACAATTCCTACAACTTCCAGGTATAATATGTTCCTTTAGCTCTTTGATGGAGTTTGTACCTCAATAATCTTAATGCAACAATATTTCCACTGTCATCTAGCTGGAAGCGAGCACCAGGATGGGTTGTTCAATGTCAGAAACGGTGCAATTTCAGACCCCGCCTGCTCCTCCCGAAGGCATACCCGCACCTTACCTTTACTCTGACACACCCACCTCTGTTCTCCTCTCTTGGGGTGCACCACTGAGCCCAAATGGACCTTTGGAGCGGTGAGAGATGATCACATACCACGCGGCTCATTCCTCTGTAAATCTAGGCCTTCAGCACAAATAGTGCCCAGGCACACCCTCCTTGTGTTGGGAGTATAAATAGTTGGGGTTTAGGCACCATCTGCTAGACTCGATCTGTCTAATCTAAGGCTCGATTCAAATTTTCCCTCTTCCCCCTTCCTTCTTTTACCTCCCCTTTGGCTCTCACACCTAGTGCCATGGCGAAGTAATGTAAATACCCCCATTTGCACACTGGCGTCGCTCGAGTCTCGCTACATCATCAACCTTTGCCGTTTGCCACCAGTGACATAAGGCAGATATTCGATAAATGTTTGTTTACTTTCAAGATGCCGTCACACGCGATGTTCGGCTTGGCCTGTGTTTTTCTTCACTTTTTTTTACCTGTCTTTATTAAGAAGACAATTTAGAAGACAATATTTTTGGCAAAGTATGCAAGAGCTGGCACATCAGCTTGCGGTATGTACAAACCCCGTTTCCATATGAGTTGGGGAATTTTGTTAGATGTAAATATAAACAGAATACAATGATTTGCAAATCCTTTTCAACCTATATTCATTTGAATGCACTACAAACACAAGATATTTGATGTTCAAACACATGAACTTTATTTTCTTTTGCAAATAATAATTTACTTAGAATTTCATGGCTGCAACACGTGCTAAAGTAGTTGGGAAAGGGCATGTTTACCACTGTGTTACATCAACTTTTCTTTTAACAACACTCAATAAACATTTGGGAACTGAGGAAACTAATTGTTAAAACTTTGAAAGTGGAATTCTTTCCCATTCTTGTTTTATGTAGAGCTTCAGTCGTTCAACAGTCCGGGGTCTCCGCTGTCATATTTTACGCTTCATAATGCGCCACACATTTTCGACGGGAGACAGGTCTGGACTGCAGGCGGGCCAGGAAAGTATCCGCACTCTTTTACTATGAAGCCACGCCGTTGTAACACGTGGCTTGGCATTGTCTTGCTGAAATAAATAGGGATGTCCATGACAACGTTGCTTGGATGACAACATATGTTGCTCCAAAACCTGTATGGACCTTTCAGCATTAAGGGTGCCTTCACAGATGTGTAAGTTACCCATACCTTGGGCACTAATACACCCCCATACCATCACAGATACTGGCTTTCGAACTTTGCGCCTATAGCAATCCAGATGGTTATTTTCCTCCTTGTTCCGGAGGACACCATGTCCACAGTCTCCAAATATAATTTGAAATGTGGACTCGTCCGACCACAGAACACTTTTCCACTTTGCATCCGTCCATCATAGATTATCTCGGGCCCAGCGAAGCCGGTGATGTTTCTGGGTATTGTTGATAAATGGGTTTTGCTTTGCATAGTAGAGTTTTAACTTGCACTTACAGATGTAGCGACCAACTGTAGTTACTGACAGTGGTTTTATGAAGTGTTCCTGAGCCCATGTGGTGATATCCTTTACACACTGATGTCAGTTTTTGATGCAGTACCACCTGAGGGATCAAAGGTCCGTAATATCATCGCTTATGTGCAGTGATTTCTCCAGATTCTCTGAACCTTTTGATGATTTTACGGACCGTAGATGGTAATATCCCTAAATTCCTTGCAATAGCTCGTTGAGAAAGGTTTTTCTAAAACTGATCAACAATTTGCTTACAAAGTGGTGACCCTCGCCCCATCCTTGTTTGTGAATTAATTAGCATTTCATGGAAGCTGCTTTTATACCCAATCATGGCACTCACCTGTTCCCAATTAGCCTGCACACCTGTGCGATGTTCCAAATAAGTGTTTGATGAGCATTCCTCGACTTTATCAGTATTTATTGCCACCTTTCCCAACTTCTTTGTCACGTGTTGCTGGCATCAAATCCTAAAGTTAATGATTATTTGCAAACAAAAAATGTTCATCAGTTTGAACATCAAATATGTTGTCTTTGTAACATATTCAACTAAATATGGGTTGAAAAGGATTTGCAAATCATTGTATTCTGTTTATATTTACATCTAACACAATTTCCCAACTCAAATGGAAACGGGTTTGTAAAATGTGTTTCATTGTGTATTTGTGTTTTGAAGCCAATATTTACCTGCAGTAGCAAAGATTTGAAGTCTGACTAAACCACCTGTGTCATTATTATAAAAATCCTTAATTACACTTATTACTTACATTTCTCTGGTTTTCTAGTCTGCAGTCTTTCTCCTCACACTAGATAATGTAGGGAGATCTGTGAGCTCACTTCGCCCTTCTCCACTACCTGACGGATAATTTGAACGCCTCTTGATTGACATGAACACGCAAAACCAAAGAGGGAGAAAAAAAAACAAGGGCGTAGGAGGTATAATCCAATTGAGTTTAAGTCTAAGACTAGATCTGACCAATCTAAATTTGAGCATAAACTGATGAAGCCTACTTGGATTAGAAGCAAAACCAAACAGCCCAGATCAATTAAATGTCCTGAGAATACAATGACCTGGATGAATGACAACATCTATAGCCAGAGTAAATCAGGTAATTTTAGGTCATGCAGTTTACATTTGGGTACCAGACGTGATTGGCAGTTTACAACCAGTTGTATGACCACCCAGTGAATTTCTGGCAGAAACTGTCAAAGTTGAAGCTCTGTTCACGTCCCTTTCTCCTTTTCCAATCTGCCTGTGAAAAAAATCGACGAACAAGTGCCTTGTTGCTTATCAATATGCCCATATGTCTCTTTTTATGATTTATTTGTTTGCCACAGATTAGTGCACACTTACTGTAACAAGGGAAGTACATTGCTTTTTTATTTTTTTGCCTTATTGTTTGAAATAGACAACCGAAATGCCTTTGTCTTAGCAACATTTTGCAATACATGTACTGACACCTACAGGTCATATTAGCTTTTCATTTGTTTGATTTACTCATTCAGTGTGGCAATTTAGTCATTTAGTGACCTTTATTTAACCAGGAAGTAGACCCATTGAGATTCAGAATTTTATTTTGGATGGGGATTCTGGCCAGAATAGAAACACAAAATCGATTTCACATAAAATGCAGATAAAAACAACCATAAAACACAAATAAAAACAAACATAAACCAGATACATTTACCATTGTAATCAATCAACATCATAATTATCAGCATTCAGACATAGCACATCTGCATTTAGTACTCAAATGCTGCTTACTAATAGTTTTAAAACTGCCTCTAATTTGGCAGGCAATCCAATTTAAGATGACTCTGTAGTTTACACCAGGATGAGGGCTTCTTTGTAAGACACTCAATAGGTTGTTTAAAGGAAAAGTTTTCTTCGAGGTAAATTCTCAGATATTTGTTCAACGGAAACTCGTTCAGTCACTTTGTTCTCATTTAGTCCAAAAGTCTGACAGACATCCTGGCAAATGTTGGCTCTTTTTTAGACCTACTTTATTTTGGCAAAGGTGGCAGGTTGAACGCAGAGTTGCCGGCACAGAACAACTCTCCACTTTAGGCCATCTTCCTCCAGAACCACCCCCTCTTTCTGTCTTGGACTCATCATCGGCACTTAGTCCATGGACAACTTACCACTACAGACTTGTGCTTCATAACCAGGCTGGCAGTTCTAGGGGTAAATATCACTTATTTACTTTACAACACTAAAAAAAATGAATGGTCCCCTTGTTAAACTCAAAGTATTGATCCTTAATTGCAGGACCGTGGGCCAGTATCACCACTAGACCTTCTAGACCAGCTGGTGTGACTCCCCCAAGGGTTGAAGTGTTGGGACCAGAGGCAATACAGGTGGTCTTTATTTTGATTGAACTGCTATACGGTTTGTGGCTTTAAATGTAAAAAATGAGACAGTAGAGTGTAATTGGGGATCTCTCCAGTCTCTGAGTTTGACAGTGTTGAAAAGTCAAAGCAATGTCACACTGTCGTTCCTTCTCGGGATTTAATGAGAAAGCACAAAACACATTCAACTCAAGGTCCCCTTCAGAAAATGGGTGGGTCTGTGACCCTGTCGAAGGCGGCTTCCTTCCTGTCGGCCATTTTGAAGGAGGGGCCAGAGTTAAATTCCGTCTCTGGCTAATCCAACATCAAGGCCCATCAAGGAAACACACAGACACTTAACTATGCTTGCACACACGCATGCACACACTTTCCTGCGAAGCCTCGACTAATGCTAACAGCCAGAAAATGCTAATGCTTGTCATTATTCCAGAACCACCCCTGTCATCTTTACAGCTGCACAGCTTTAGGGGTCACACATCCAAGAAGGAAAATGTTCTTCCTGCTTGATGCTAATTGGACAGGCAGCCTGGCTGCTTCCTGGTTAGCAATTGACCTTGACAACAGAGGATTTTGAGTATGCTAGTCCCCTTAATTCTCTCAATGGTCTCTTCTTCAGCTCATATCATTAAAGAATGTCCCCATTGAGAGAATACAATAGAAAATGATAGATTCATATAGCCAGCTATTCTATTATCATGCCACATAGCTACAATATGCAACAATGTCAATAATGCCATATTGCCCTGATTATAAGACAGTCATCTTATATTGAGGGTCTAGAGATTTACACATGCGAACTAACAGGTCGAGCGTAACAACACCTCATATGTTAGTCAGACGTTTTCTTCTGGATACTCACACACACCAGTGCTCTTCATATATCAATATTGATCATTAAGCAATGAAGCAGAGTTGTCAAACAACTGTTGAGCAGCTAAGAAATATGTGTTTCTTTGCAATGTACCGCTCAGTATTTCAGCGAGAGTGAAACAGGGTGAATAAAATCAACCACAAAACATTATCCTGTTTTTGATGTATAAAAGCAAATGATTACGACGACACATGCTCTTTTACTTTAACTGCCTGAAAGGCAGAACAGGTTGCCTTACGGTCAGTGATCAGGTGTGTGCAAAGATGTGTAAGGAGACTCCAACTGGTGTCTTTATGGCAAATTTCCTTTGTAAATAAACCCGGTACTTTAAATAAAACTGTTACCATGTGTGGAACTCATAAATGATGTGCATTCAAGTAGAATTTTTCTTAACTCATGTATAAAACGCTGAAAATAAAATTGCAGTTGTTTCAAAATGTAGGCTTTGAAGTTCAATTAAGTTATGCAAGCAAGTAATTTACCCTGATCAATCGCGATTAATCAAAATGTAAGATAGTGATTAAGCTGATTTTAAAATTTAAGCGTTAAACAGCACTATAAATATACGTATGCCTTTTTTTATCTCGATATATTTGGGTATAAATGTTAATTGTTTAAAACCAACCACATCTGTACCAGTTATGACTGATTATGTGCAATCGTATAGAGTATTTATATGATATGGTTTCAAATAACATGAATTGGCCGCCATACTCGGAAGTAACTTCACTGGCGCTTAGTTTATGTTGAAAGGGCAAAATTGCATACTGTCAGCTAAAAAGCACTATCCCAATGCTTTCTTCTTTTGAATATAATAACAGTACGGTGCTCACACACACACACTCCTGTTCTCTGACTGCCAACATTATCATTTGACACTCTCTGGCTTAAATCCACATAAACATACACACACATACAGAGTACTGAGACTGTACTGGCCTTAGCCCCTGTGGTCTGTGTCAGCCGAGGGTCTCCGCTGTCTTCACCATCTCCAGATTACATCAGGCTATTCAATCTGTAAATGACTTCAAGCACACAAAGCACACCCTCCACGCACTTTGGGAAATGAGCTACCTAACTCAGCATGACCCTCTCCATATGCAGCTGCATGTGTGTGTTTTTGTGTGTGTGTGTGTCCTGTATCACCTCCCAGTGTCACTTGTTAAATATGTATCAAGGTTGCATGAGAAATAATTATTCCTGACATTCATTCATAATATTCTCATCAACTTTTGACCACCTAATCACCTACACTCATAAGTCTCAAGCCTCTCTGAACGGATGCCTTTTTGTACATGACAGTTTGTGTGCATAGTTGTGTGAGCGCCCACAATCTTACTTGCGCATTTTGCTGTTTGTATTTGAATAAATCAGAAAAACATGCAAGCAGGGATGTGCATTGTATGTACTCAAAACACATTTAAGATGCAGATGAGTTTGTGTGTTTTAACAGTTGCATGTGCCACTTGCCTTCATCCTTGCCCCTAAAATGCTGACAACATGAACAGCTTCCAAATCAGATGCAACGCTCGGCACCTGCAAGCTTTTGTTTTTGCATGTGGCAATTCCATTACCGGCCGCCTTTCATTATTTTAGCATGGCGTGTGTGTGTGTGTGTGTGTGTGTGTGTGTGTGTGTGTGTGTGTGTGTGTGTGTGTGTGTGTGTGCGTGTGCGTGTGCGTGTGCGTGCGTGCGTGTGTGCGCGGGTGCAGGTGCGTGCGCACTCCTCTTTTTTAAATGTGATGAAAAGAATCGTCTGCTCAAGTCAAAGTCAGGTTATCTCCCACAAGAGATTTGATTGCAGTTGCATGTGATGACACACGCACACTGGGATGCCACCCAAATGACAACACTTTGTAGGACTCCAGCAACATATCCTTGTCCACACTCTGATGAAGAGACTTCACACACACATACACACACACATAGTGTGCCATGACTTACTGTAGTTCAATCATCTAAAAGCTTTCTGTTGTTGTCAGCAACTCTGATAATTCAGCTAAACCTCTGGATTCTTAAATTTTGGAATTTCCCTATAGGACATAATAGAAATTGAAATAATGTATGCTAGAGTCAGACTGTTTCCATTATAAAACCTTAATTAGCCTCTTAAAAGTAACATTAAATATTCTTAAAGGTTATACAAGTGTAAAAAATATTGATTTGGATAAAACTTAAAAACTATTATATCTTTATTCAACTCAAACACTGCTGTTGCTAAGTTGCGCATCCATTTTTATGTTCTATAATAATCATCTTGCATCCTTCCGTGAGGACATCAAAAAGGTCAAAGAAAAAGCAAGAAACCTTTGTGGAGTTAATTGTTGTTAAAATTGTTATTGTTAAGAATTTAATACAAATGTATATTTGTTCATCTGTCCATGACAGTAATGTATAGTGACAGGAAGCACAATTAAACGCTCATCCGGAGAACAGCAGAAGATACTTCTCTAACTTGTGTATCCCCATGTTGCCATTCATACAACAGAATAAGTCATGGCACGCTTCTTGATGTGCTGTCAGATTTTTCTCTAATGTGTGCACTAGCGCAATATATGTTGAAAGACATG
This sequence comes from Nerophis ophidion, assembly GCF_033978795.1. Lineage (NCBI taxonomy): Eukaryota > Metazoa > Chordata > Actinopteri > Syngnathiformes > Syngnathidae > Nerophis > Nerophis ophidion. The sequence continues at coordinate 21,654,398 of NC_084612.1, read as the reverse complement.
GCCCTGCTAATTGATCTGAACTACCGTACAATTTGGTGAAGTCACAAATAATTTACTATGGTGTTGTAAAATACTGAATATAATCACTGTGTATTGTCATATGTGAGCATTTAATAAGAATTATTTATCTTTATGTAACCTGTGCTTTTTAAAAGTACAACACTAGGTTCACAGTTTTACCATTCTGTTTCAGATTACATGGTCTCCACCTTTGATTCCCAATGGAGAGATCCAGGGTTACGAGCTCCGTCTCCCACAACCCCGCATCTTCCACAATGGCGGCAACAAATCTGATCTTTCTGTCAGGGTGACAGACTTGATTCCATTCACAAATTACAGCGTCACTGTTCTGGTGTGCTCCAAAGGAAGTGGATATGTTGGCGGATGCACAGAAAGTCTGCCTACTCCTACTACAACATTAGCCACAAGCCCCCAAGGCCTAGCTGCCCTGTCAGTGGTGGCCGTCAGTGAGTCCTTTCTTGCTGTCTCTTGGCAACCTCCAAGCAAGCCCAATGGACCTAACATTAGGTAAGCACAGAGACAAGTGATGCAAAATGTATTTTGTTTGAGTCAAACATACTTGGCCAAAAAATATAATTATAAATCTGATACCCCATGTGGCATATACTGTGTATAGTGTGATTTCCGTCACTTTTAAGTACTTTGAGCCACAGATAATTGACCTTTTACCATATGAATGTATCCATGCTCTACCTTTTATCTTTTGTCCGGCAACAAGTTTTTATATAAACGTCTGTTGTTTGTTACTGGCAATTAAAATGCATGAGCACATCTTGGTGTTCTGCACAGCTCAGCTCAGCGTGTTTGTCTAAGTGGGGTGGTTAAAAGGTGGCATTAAGCCCTTCTTTTCTGATTACAGCAGAAATTAGCATCACTGTGGGGAGAGGAAAACACAAACCCTGCAGAAAAATACAACAAGGGGAGGGAAAGGTGGGATGCATTGAACGTAAGCAAATAGAGAACATGAAACAGGCAGAAGAGGAGGAAATTAGTGATAAGGACTCTGAAAAGGACGCCAAAAATTATGTGCAAGTTTTATTGTGTGTATAGTCATTTAGATGTGTCTGTGCGCTCAAACGTGAACACAAAGCTGCACAAGTACCACATTTTTAAACACCCATATTCCGTATGTGTGTTTCTTTTATTCAAAATTCCCCTTTAGATATGAGTTGCTGCGACGTAAAACCCACCAGCCGCTGGCCGTCACCCCGGTCCCCATAGTAACAGCCCCATTCGCTAACCCTTCTGAAGATCTCCATCGCTGGCTCCATGTTTACTCCGGCACCAAATTGTTCTACCAAGATAAAGGCCTAAGCAGGTGAGATTACTGAAATGAGCTCTAGAACAAACCCTGGCGCCGCAGTCAGCCATGTGTGCAGAGCCGATCGGCGAGTTGCTGCTGATGCCGATCTTTTTAATACTGCTCAAAGATACATTAAGCAAATATTCCAAGAATTAAATTGTTTTTTACACAGCTTTCTCCCTAATCTCAGTTTGGCACTTGGTGGAAGGTGGTATTTTTTGAAAATCCCTCTTTGCTTCCGAAACCACTCCTGGTGTACTTTTTTACTTTAATTTGTCAAATGGTATATTGTACTTTTTAACCAGTCAGAACATATAATCAAGTTGGTTGTTTTACTGATGTTCAATACAGCACTAAATAAGTGTTGAAAAAAATCATTCACAATCTCTGAAACAGGGATATGCATAATAGTTATTGGTCGTTAGGAAGTCTATGTGTGATTGATTGTTGATTAAATAAAACATTTTTAAAAATTGCTACTTGTCTGCAAACAGCAGAGGCAATGTTGAATCAAAGACAATTAGTTTGCTGTCTTAAGAACTAAAATTACGTCTTCTCCTGTAAACCCCATTCTTCTGCTCAATAATAAACTTACATAGAAACAGTCATTGTGTTGTGCCTGTAGATTGCTGTTACAGCCTGTGATGTATTTACCAGCTTTATATTTCTCCTCTCATTGAGTAATTTATTAAGCTAGTATACATTATAATTATAGTTATTAATGCTATTGTCTCAACAGGTTCACCCACTACCAGTATCAGTTAGTGGTCCACAATGACGTGGGCTTTTCTGCAGGAGGAATCATCACAGCGGTCACAATGGCTGGGATTCCTCTCCATCCTCCATCACTGTTTGCTCACGCTGTCAATCACACAGCTGTTCATGCCAACTGGACACCACCTTGTAAGGCCACTCCTGACTTTGATTGCATTATTTTGTCTTGATTTAATGTTTTATTGCAGCCCTCTCTCTGAGCTGCCACCTAATTGTGGTAGGAAAGTTTGCATGCCCCAATGATCCTCAGAGCTGTGTTGTGTTGGCCCTGGTAAGACCGGTAAGACAAACAGATTCTAGGTGAAGAACCAAAGAAAAATCAGCTTGAAGACCCTTATGTTAATACAAAATCATGGACGGAGATTTTTCTCACCAAAACTCCCCCTTTAGAGCCAAGCCTGGAGTTGGGTCTCGATAGTGAGCGCCCGGTAGGACCCGACCAGACACAGCCTGAAGAGGCAATGTGGGTCTCCTCTTCAATGGGTTCACCACTCATGAGAGGGGCTTAATGGTCGGGCGCAATATCAATATTAGCGGCTCGGACATGGGAGGAATTCTGTTCTTTTATGGACAGAATTTCTAGGCGCAGTCAATTAGGGGATCCGCTTTGATGGCTGCAGAATTAGGCTGCTGCTTTTTGCAGATGATGTGGTCATGCTGGCTTCACCTGGTCATGATCCTCAACTCTAACTGAGTTGATTTGCAGCTGGGTGTAAAGTGACTGAGATGAGAATCATCACATTAAAGTCCGAGTCCATGGTTGTCGCTCAGAAAAGGGTAAAATGCCATCTCCGAGTTAGGGACAAGATCCTAATATAATTCACTTCACTTCACTTCACTTCACTTCACTTCACTTCACTTCACTTCACTTCACTACTCCAGGTAAAGGCATTGAAGTACTTGTTTACAAATACTTGATGTCTTGTTTACGAGTAAGGTAAGAGTGGATTGTGAGATCGACAGGCGGATCGGTGCAGTGATGCATACTCTGTATCGATCCTTTGTGGTAAAGAAGGAGCTGAGCCACAAGACAAAACTGTTCGTTTACCGGTCGATCTACAATCAAAACCTCTGCTATGGTCATGAGCTTTGGGTTGTGACATGGCCTAAAAATATCAAGATATTAATAAAAGGCCATATCCCTCAGCCCTAGATGGAGCCTACCTTATTACTGGAACCTAAGTGCTTTTTTGCATTTCTTTTTTATGCAAAAAATTGTTGATTTATATTTATAAATCAACAATTAAACGCCTCGTGGTTAACATTGAGGTTGTCTAAGATAATGCATTTCAGTTTGTTTGTAAGGCACACTTTCTGCACACCTGTTAAAGCATTGTTCTGGTCGGTCGGCCTAATGAAGTGTGAATTGTAAGAACTTAAGGCTGATCTCAAATAAAACTGATAATGATAGAATCTCATATCCTGACAACCCTGCTTTCTCTTCTTCCTCAGCTTTGCATGACCTGCAGGGCGAAGTAGAGTCATACTACCTTGCAGTCATCTCTGCCAACTCAAGACTGAACTTAGCTTTTCCTTCAGAAAACCTCTCAACAGTAGTGACTGACCTATGGCCCATGACCACCTACACATTGTCATTACACGTGTCTAATGGAGCACATAATACAACTAAGTCAATAGTTAACATCACCACCAAGGATGCAGGTATGTGAATTAAAGCCTGCTCATTGGTAATAAAAATGGCTGAAAAGCTTTTTGGAATTGCTAATTATTTGGCTGTGTGCATCTGTGTATGTGTTAGTTGTATTGTTTACACGTGCTAATGTGAGTGGCAATATGGTGTTGAGTGTGTAAATTCAATACACTTTTGCTAAGTGTCTGTGTTAATGTGCATTTCACTGTCTCGGCACTTCTCAGGAGATGTTAAATACATGTAGTGAGGCATGAAATCAATACAGAGTGTGCGTGCCAGGCAGATTTAAGGTGTTGTAAAAAAGCTTGTCGGCAACACACACAAACTACAGACAGAGCCAGACCGCTAACATGGTCGCTTACATGTCTTATGAACGCTATTACAAAAATGCTATTACATTTTGGGCTTTCTATCCAGGTCAGAGTTCATACATATAAAAATAACACAATCAATATATTTACTCACTGACCATCTCATTATGTGCATCTTTGTAGTTGTAGTGAGATGTGGAATACACTGAAAGCTGTTTTTTTTAATATGTTGACTGTCTTGCGTAGCCAAACAAGGAAATGTTGTTAACCACTCTCAATGATGCAGTAAAGACTGCCATATACATCCACAATAAATGAGATCCTGTTAAATAAATACCATTCTGGCCATGCCACCTAAAATGACCGTTATTATTTTATTTATTATTTCTATCTCAAATCTGAGCAGTGTACTAAAAAGTGCATTAAGAACATCAAAAAACCATTTGGTGTTAAAGGCAAAGCATGGATCGTTTAGCATAATTCAGTACCTTTGAGGTGATTTCATTATATTACAGCAATAAAACATCATACACACTCACTTCATTGGCCAAATATATTTGAACTAATGCAGCTCCATCCCACCAACCATCTTATCATTACCCACAATCTATTGTATTGAACTGTTAATGTCCTCCTGTTGCAATAAATGAAATGTTGCAGCAGGTTTGCTTTGAGATGACTTACTCAGCATTAGATGTGCCATTGCTACTTTCACACACTTAAAGCCACAAAATTGCTGGAGTTTCCTTTTCTTACAGAATTGTTTTAAGTCTGTCAATTTTCTTTAAAATCTTTGGGCTGACTGAACCCTAAACAATTCAGACTATCATAAATGAGGGAGGATTAGATATTTTGACAGATTACAGCACTCAGTAGACTTATATTTTCATAAGGTTAGCAAGCATGGCCTGACCAATCTCAAACTTAGAGCCATTATAGGGCATTCTGAAGTTCTGGTGGTGTGAATTTTGTGTAAAAGTTTTTAAGGGACCGTCGTCAAACCAGTGTGGCATTAGGATTGTGCATTGTCTTGACATTGGTCCTTCGTCCATGTCTTTATTACATGTGGCATGTGTGATGATAATTGCGTCCTGCAACTTTTTGACGTTTTTGTCGTCAGAGCCAGAAGGGATGTCGGCCCCAGAAGTAGTTCCAGTTAACAGCAGCACCGTCCGTGTGCTCTGGTCTCCTCCTCTACGAGCCAACGGAGCCATTACTGTTTACCAAGTTTTTGTTGATGGCCACCTCCGTGGCAGTGTGGACAACAGCTCTTGGTCTTACCTTCTGGGCAACTTGCTGCCTTTTACTGTTTACAACATACAGGTACAGACACTTATACATGAGACATCTTTCTGACCATACATAAAAAGTGTGTTAAAGTGCTATGTTTTTCAGGTGGAAGTGTGCACTGTGTATGCCTGTGTTCGGAGTAATATCACTCAAACAACTACTGTGGAGGACATACCTGCTGACATGGCATCACCGCTTGTACAAGTACTGAGTCCAAGGTGATATTTGTTGTGTTTTTGTAAGTGTGGTTTTAAGTAAACCTACACCTCATTGTCAATATCCCCGTTTATGTCATCTTATCTATCAGGGTTGTGAAAATAGACTGGTCCCCTCCAGGAAGACCAAGTGGAATCATGGTGGGCTACGAAGTCCTAAGACAGTCCTTGGAGATATGTGGCTCAAGATCAGCAGGTCCCATGCCCCCTGTGGGTAGAGATACCGGCGGCATAAAGTTCAGGTGCTCCTACCTGCAGTGTCCAGCTACTTATAGTGTGTGCGGGATGTCGTGTTTCCTCCCTAATGAGCAGGTGCATATGCTTTCTATACTTTTGCGTTTTCCTTAATGGTTTTCTTTGCTTTGTTATACATATAACTGTGGACATACATTGCGATCACTTATCCCTAAACAAAATGAGTACTCAGTATTTAGCAAGAACCTTCAATTCATTTTCTCCATTAAACACATATTTAAATGTAGGTTATCTATAAGGTAATGGATGGGAAAGTTGACAATTCTTAGCCAATGTCCTTCAAATTACATTTATGTTGGATCACCTGCTGCATCCGACGACAACACTTAATGTGCAGCACATGAACATATGTTCACATTTTGAGTTATTTTTTATGTGTGCATGTTCTATACCGGTAAGTAAAAATCAGGTGCTGACCTTCATCTTCACTGCTTTTTTCAAGAAGTTGTCCTCACTGCTAATGAGTGATATGATATTGATGTTGTGTCGGTAGTTGTTGATGCTTTATTTTCCAATGTTTTAACCAGGTTTGCTGCAATGAAATACTGCATAGTAAAATGCCACATCATTACTGTTGTGACGGACATTATCTGAGCTTCAATAATTCCTTCAGTCCAGTCTGCTGCAATGGCAAACTGTTGCCATCTCTTCCAGACCACCAGTGCTGTGGAGCATACTATGTTCAAGTCAAAACCAGTGAGTTTTCAGGAGGTTTTTTTTGTACTACGACTTTCCGGCATTCCCTTCATCTGACCTTGTGTTTGTAGATGAGTACTGCTGCCCCGATCACTCGCAGGGCCGAGTCTCAGTGGGGCAGGGGGACAGCTGCTGTGGAGGTGCGCCATACTCTACCAAAGGTGGCCAGCTGTGCTGCAGTGGGAGCCTCCAGGATGGCTACAGGGTCCAGTGTTGCGGAGGCCACGTTGTAGATGATGCACTGGTTTGCTGTGGCGATGCTGAGAAGGGACAAGTGCATACACACATTTCAGGTGAGAGTAATAAATACACATCATACAGAGGAAATATCCTAGTATGCAATTAAATTATTCTTGACTATATATTGGATTATGTTGTCAAAACATAGGCATCTGCAGGAGGTAGATGTCTCCATGTTGGTGCTGATCTACATTTAAAACTTCCAAAAAGCCATATTATTAACCTCCAAACAGCAGAGTCAAAAAATTAAAAAAGACTAAGAAGAAATAAGCATTGATGGGAAAGGTAGACACGTGGTGCAGAAACGTGGGGTCATTTCCCTTTTCTTTCCCCCTGTAGTGTCCCCAAGCACCAGTATACCACGGCACAGATGGGACTGTGTGTGTCTTTGTGCATATAGGTGAATGTGTGTGTCATTAGACATATTTGTCATGGCAGATGATGATGAAACACACTCTGGATGGCTCAGTTGAGGGCACTGCCAAGCACACAGCAGGACAAATAACTCACACATTCTCGCTCCCCTTCACAACACACACACACAAGCACTTTCATATACGTGCATATTACAAACACACACACACAGAGAGTCAGCAGGGTACGCTCGGCGGGGTTCATTTAGTGTTGAGTGCTGGGAATAGACACTTGGACTATTTTCATCACCTAAAACAATGGTTGAAATGGATAGGCCTATCGTTCACCATTTATTACGTTTGAATAGAGCCAAAATTCTTGCTTGTAATAAAACACACTTGCAGAGTCATTTTGCTCGTGAGAATTAATTTTGCACGCGTAGCTATTTTTTGCATTTGTGCAGCTTCTTTTTGTGCAAACAATGTGTCTTTCTCTACGACATTCCATTCTTTTGGCACTTAAAGGTGGGCATTAAATACACTGCCTAGAAACTCTCCTCTTTTCTGATTGGTCACTTTAAATGACTACTGTTTTCTAGTTAAAGCCAATACAAGACACAGTAAGGCAGGTCATCATGACGGGGAGATTTGTCACAGGATCCACATGTCAAAGGAAAAAGAGGTAAGTTGAGGAACAGACATACATTTTAATTGTTAATTTGTATTTATGTCTGTTCCTCAATTATGAAATGTTTTGCTGATTGGATGCTTAATTTTCACACAAATCCCTGCACCATAATGACCCACTTTACTCTGCCTAAAATTGACTCTAACTTGGAGACATTAGTGTTTAAAGTGACCAATCATTGGGTCCATGTGCGCAGAGAGAGGGCACGCGCGCAAAATGATTTTGTACTTGCGTAAAGTCTGCACATTTGCAAAATGAGTCTGCACGTACTCCGATTGTGCTTTTTATGCATGAGGATTTAGACACTGTACGGACGCCATAACCAGTAGCAGAACTAACAAATCAGAGTGGGTACGTGACCAGGCCCTTTTGACCCTGTGCTTTTCGAGCTTATGCTGCCAACCATGGTTTGCAAACCGCTCGAAACAGCAGCAAAAACTCAACCCAGCCGTTTGAGAGTACGCCACCGCTACACTTGGTGTCTTTTTTCCTTTTCCTTGCGATTTGCCGCTCCACTTTTATGTTAATATAAACTGCCACTCATTTTAACTTCGTAGTAAAAATGCTCACGTAGCTTGTATTCTGTTGACAAGTGACTGATGATTTTGATAGACGGTTGATGACAATTTTACCCCAAATACACTTGGAGACACTATCGTCGCTGCACTTATAAATTTGGACGTCGCAAACTGAAATGTGAGAGTGAAAATAAAGCCAGTCATACACCACAATATTTTATACAATTTTTTCCACCTAATAAACCACTAAAGTCAGTCTTGTAAAGTTTTTAGCAACCATGACTCATCCTGACTGGGGTAGTAACCTGTAAGCCTACATACTGTACGTCCACCTCATTTAATGGTAGTGTTTGGAATAAAACTGTTTGCATGTGCTGAGCTCCTAAGGGGCCCAAGCCGTGGGGGAGGCCCTCTCTTCTACCCCCGCCCCTAATAACCGTTAGCCTACAAACACGCAGACATAAAATTGTACAAATAATAATTGCACAGCTTCCTTTACTGCATGCCTGTTATAAAGTACTTTTTCAAACTCAACCATTCATCGTGGTATTGCAAAATAGATCCAATATTCACCTTCAAATTCAAAGGATATTTCAACTTGAAAACATTCTTTAACCTCTTTGCTAAATCTTCTAGCCTCATCTTGCCACCCTTTCTTCTTCCTCCTCCTCTCCCCTCTCTTCTCAGCCCTCTCCCTCTCCCTTTCTCTTCTCAGCCACTCATCAGTCATTAGCGTTAGCTTCCCCATTGAGAGCATATGGAATGATGGATCGCAGTGCTATCGGCGCTAGCAAGGCTAAGGGCCATTTGCCGGGTGCGCTGCAGTGTGGGGGAGCCCTGGGGCCATGCTTTGCAACCTCGACCCCACACGTCTGTTTGAAGACCCTCCCCACAACAACATGCTCCCTATTATTATGTGATAGTCTGCTTAACCTTGACACAAGTTACTCACAATACTTCCTTGCACTATGTTGGGGGTTGTGTCCCTTTAATAAGAGACACGTAATTGACGTGATACCTGTATGAAAGTAAATGTTGCACTGTTTTTAGTAAGGAGAGCACGGTGGGGTAGTGGTTAGCATGTTTGCTTAACAGTGAAGAGATCCAGCTTTGAATCTCCGTCACAACATGTGGAGTTTGCATGTCCTCTTTGTGCTTGTGTGTGTTCTTTCCGGCTTCATCTAGCATAGCAAAAAAGTGCGTGGACTGGATTTGTCTATGCTCTAAATGGCCCATAAGTGAAAATGCGTGTGAGAATGGTTGGTTGTCTACTAATATGTGCCCTGTGATTGACTGGCAAACAGTCCGGGGTTGCCCATAAAATGACTCTAACGAGGATAAACGGCCTAGAAGATGGATGTATTGATATTGTTAAGATAAACAAAACAGCGAGAATCAGGAAAGAGAACTCATTCAAACAAATAAAGTCTATGCCGTTCAATTCAAATCAATGCATTAAAAGAAGTCTGTAAGAGAACGAGATGAAGCAGATTAAAGGAGGAGTGAAGGGTATCCCATTGTGCCCAGCTGATAGACTAGGTTAGGCTGATGTGATTACGGGGTCCCTGAAGTGCGATCTATCACACATTACCGTCCACACTGTCAACAACCATACACACGCGCTGCGGGGGAACGCCAATGCCAGGAGACAGCCGTCTGGCAACAGATATGCTGTCTTGCATACACATGTGTGCACGTAGAGATACACACACGCACAATAACAATCATATTTATTTCAAACCAACACAAAGCCAGGATCCATGTGCATGCTTTTTAGAATCAATTGATATGGGACAAAAATGGTGTTTGTTGTTCAAATTCCGATTAAGTGTGTAGTCTGCATCACTGATGTCGGCCTCACTTTTAAAAGTTTATTCATAAAACATCCTCCTATGCACTGTATTATGAATGCAGAATTATTTTTGTTGCCACTTTGCAAAATAAGTTCAGGGAAACATTGGCCCAGTTTGCCTTGGCGGTCCCTCATGTCTTGCAACTTTTAAGCTTTTCATTTCACCTTTTTTTTTGCTCTCTTTACCTCAGAGTTTGCATGTAAGATATTGAGCTCAGATTAAGGTGAGATTAGATGGTGTTTAATGGGACGTGTGTGTGGTGTCTTTGGCCTCCCACTGCTCTCTGACTCCCGTCTTAAGTCCCAGAGCAGTGTGAGCTCCACTAATCATTTCCCCTTCACACTTGCGCGTTATATAGCATGTTCTTGTTTAACTCTTCCACTGGCCCATCAGTCCCCACCTTACCCCACTTCTCTGTGTACGTGTGCTAACCTAAATGGTCTCCCTGGTTCACTTTTCTTCTGGAGCTGATCTTCAAAAAAAATGTGAGCCTTTCTTTAACTCCTTCGCTGACTCCCTCCCTCTGTCCCAGCCCAGCAGGCCCCATCCAAACATTCAAGGACAAATCTGAATATCCCTTTTCACCGTTTAAGTGTTAAAAGCCTGGCGGTGGCAGGGTGTTATCTTAACGCGCCTTGCCGTGCCATCTTCAGAGCGCGTGATGAAAATGGCTGTGATGATGCTAAAAGAAAAAAAAAAAAGGAGGGGGAGAAAAAGTAATAATCAAATATGTTTTTCAAGGGCACAGTGACCATTTGCTGGGGGGGAAATTATCCTAGTAGTTAAGCTTGCTCAGTCTGAGCCGAGCGGAGTTGAGAGAGTGGATGCGTGTGTGTGTGTGTGTGTGTGTGTGTGTGTGTGTGTGTGTGTGTGTGTGTGTGTGTGTGTGTGTGTGTGTGTGTGTGTGTGTGTGTTTGCGCTCGTGCAAGTGTGACAGCCTTATTTGTCCCCCCCCCACTAGATGCAAGTATACTTTCCTCTGTGTTTAAGCTATTTTTGCTTATAACTGAATGACTTCACAATGTTTCATGCAAAAATAACAGAATATTTCAGTCTCTGTGTAAGTGTGTGTACGCGTGCGAGCAAGGATATGCACATCTGTGTGTGTGTGTGTGTGCTTGTGTGTGCATGTGTCAATATACACTGCCAAAATCTGCTATCAATGATGAGTAGCAAATGGCCAACAGTCGTAGATTCCAAACAGCAGCGTCTGGCTGATTTTTTTTAAGATAAAGTGCCCCATGAACACAGGGAGACATTTCTCTCTCTGTTAATATATTTACTGTATGATGATGAATTTGCTATTGCATAGAGTCTAATGATTGCCAAGAATAAATCCAGAGGTTTTCAGCAGTATACAGTTGAGGACAGTCAGCCAAGGGAGAATTATTTTTACCCCCAACGTTCTCCATTATATAACTGTTTTAAATAATAATAATAATTTAATGTGTTTGTTTTAATGAATAGCAAGAAGTATAAATAGATACATATTAGTTTGTATGTATTGTATTACATATTATCACACCCCCGCAACCCTGAGAGGGACAAGCGGTAGGAAATGGATAGATGGATGGGATTAACAGAATGTTTTACTTAGTTTGTTTGTTCAAATTATTTTAAGGTTTCAATTATTAATTATCTATATTATAACTCTGCAGGTATTATCTCTTCACCAATATACAAGTTATTTCCATAGATTTGCATTTTGAATTTGAATATCTTTATGCTTAAAGTAATTTCTTTATGTTAAGGAAAGTATTTTCCACTAACTATACATACATGTTAATTTGTTTTAGTTGTTATATTATGTATCACCATAATGTTTGACACCTATTTTAGTGCATTAATATTTTTGTTTGTATTTATTTAACATTTGTTAGGTATTCATTATTGTAAGTTATTATGAATCAAAAATTAATTGTGAATTAATACACCCATTATTTGCAGATTACCTTACAAATAATTTCCAAAAAATATACTGTACATACATACTGACTTGTTTTACATGACATAATTAGTACCACATTGTTTTTTCCCATTGAGGCATTCCACTTAATACCAATTCCTTATAATTCTCAGCATTATTATGCATCTAAACACACATATTTGGAAAATAATGTACATTATGGAACATATCTTCACCAGTCACCCGAATCCCTATTGATGTTGACATACAAAAAAAACATAAATACAATAGTTTTCAAATGGGAAATATGTTGACATGTACTGTGTGCATGTCCTTGTAGGCTCCTTTTATGTGTGCGTTTGTGTGTGCGCGTGTGTATGTGTGTGTGTGCACGTGTGTGTGTTGTGTAATTAAATCCAATTGTCATGTTGTATATACCGTGCATGCACCGTTCGTCAAATGGAAAAAAGTAACTTGTTTTGAATGGAGTAAAGATGTTTAAAAAGTAGACAATGAACAGGAAATGATGATCTATCCTGGCTGTATGACCTTTAAATGTATTTAGTGTATGTCAAAGTTTGGCTTTATATTCACTCTCCAAACCAAATCTATTTTAATGTATTCAGCTATTTAAAAGTACTTGATTTATTTAAAGTTGTAGAGTGGTTTTAGCCTCCTACAGAGGCCGGATAACCCTAATCCACGGCACACATTTTTATCAGTAGTTCATTGGCAGGGCTAAATATTGACTTATCATTAAGTGGAATGACTGAAACCCTAATAATAATTCACGTTGTCTAAGCACCTTGTGTTGATGCAGCGCTTCCGACGCTGTTAATGAATGTATGCAAATCCGACATAAATCTGAAGATTAGGGCCTGAGCGTTCCGCGATGCTGCAGAGAAAACAAGAGGTGTGTGATAAATCGTTGTCAATACAAATAGGCTACAAGTACACACGGCTTACAGTGAGGAAGAGAGAAAACACAGACTGTGTGTTTCTAAACCTGAGCACAAGTGTACTGCACTAGTGTAGCACACAGATAACACTTACTAAAGACTGGGATTGTACGTCTGTTGTTTGCATGATATGAAAACCTAAAGTTTTAGAAGTAGTTTGGTAAACAGACGATGCACAGATACTGAAAATAATGTAGCATATCCACAATTAAGATGTAATGAGTTTGATGATGAAAAAAGTTACCAACAGAAAGTTTTACGGTAGGAAAGTCATTTTAGGATATGCGTGACTGCACTTTTTAAAAATGTTAATGAATTTTTCATTCACAATCCCTATGTGAGACAAGCTCCCATATGGCTTTTTCTTTTGTTTATTCCAAATCATAAAAAAAGCTAGCAAGAAGTGGGTAATGAGATTTGATGTATTAGGCTTATAACGCCCTCTAAAAAACCTCCAACAACGTTTTATATACATGTTGTAAGTATGTATGTAATGAAGTAACAGGCACATTCATTGTAAAATGTAATATTTAGCATATGTTAGTCATTTTAAGCATTGTCGAAACTTTTTTGGGGATGCATCAATTTCACATTGCGCATCACAACAATCTTTACTGATCATTGCAGACTTCATGAAAGCCAACAGCGACTAATGTGAGATAATTGATGATCCAGAACCTTGTATTTTGAGCCTGAACATATGAAAAATGTTCTACAAGTTTTAGAAGCTGGGTGCTAAGCAGATCATGCTATAGTGAAACACTAAGCATCATGCAGCAGTATTGCTATTTGCTAAATAAGAAATACAAACAATTAACATAATAAAACAATCACTTAACCATGTCCACTCCTACTGGATGCCGACTCTTGGGATATTTAGATCTCTCTGCAATAACTTGTGTTTTCTTGTTCAAATGATGAATTCATCATAATCCTTATTCCTTAGGTAAAAAAATTTGTGAGCTAACTAACATATTGCCACGTGATGTCTTTGGGTTTAAGTTGAATTTCAAAGTTGACCAACTTCTCGGGTTATGGCCACAACCTTATACTATACAAGGGTGAGGCATGATTTATAATCTAACTTTTACCAATTTAGGGGCAATGTAGCAGCTCAATAGGTCAATAGCTGCAGTAGTTATCTCTGTGATAGTAACTAATAATAAAAAATAAAAATAAAAAACTGTGACAGGTCTTACAGTAACAATGTCGTTACTACTTGGTTCATATGCAGGTCATGACATTTAGATAGAGTATTGTTGGCGTTTTTTTTTTTAATTGTTTTTATAGATTTATTTTATTTTTTTTCATCAATCAATCAGAGTTTGCTTATATAGCTCTTAATCACAAATGTCTCAAAGAGCTGTACAAGCCACGATATCCTCTGCTCAGATCTTGTTCAGCTCCTCGAGCAAATCATATTGTTGATGGAGATGCTAATATCTGCAGTACAGATTTACTTTACAAAAAGGAAGTGTGGGTTACTTATGTTGTTGCCTTATTTGTATTTGACTTTATTAAGGTAGTGACTTGTCCAGGGTGTATGCCGCCTTCCGCCCGAATGCAGCTGAGATAGGCTCCATCACACCCCGCAACCCCAAAAGGGAAAAGCGGTAGAAATCGGATGGATGGAATAAATGGATGTATTTAATGTTTGGCACAGTGGGCCCGGAATAGGATAGAATAGAAAGAAGAAAAATAGGAATACAGAGTTGAAATTGCGGGGAGACAACAAAAACAACGACGACAACAACAGAACGACAGCAGCAAATACAATATGTACAAATATGATACCAAAAATTATAGCAAAGAATCAGTTGGTTTAATGGATAGTAATGACACAGAAATGACAATAACATTCTGCACTACAAATGAGCTATACTCCAAATAAAAATACCAATAGGAGTAGCACTATTGATAATGAGTAATGATAATTACTTCAGTTATCAACTATATAATTGTTTAAAATGCAAAAATACACATATGTAATGAAAACTTGAGTTACAAAAGAAAGCAGAGATACATGGAGGGGAAGAAAGAGAAGCGGACTGTATTAACCTTGTAGGTTGTTATAGTAAAACTAAATTAAGCTTTATCAATGTGCCACGTTTTACACAGTTTTCCCTGGGGGAAACAATGTTAATATAGACTATATTGTCAAAAATATTTGGCCACCCATCCAAATTATCAGAATCAGGTGTTTTAATCACTTGGCCCGGCCACAGGTATATAAAATCAAGCACTTAAGCATGGAGACTGTTTCTAAAAACATTTGTGAAAGAATGGGCCGCTTTCAGGAGCTGAGTGATTTCAGGTGTGGAACTGTTATAGAATGCCACCTTTGCAACAAATCCAGTCGTGAAATATCTTCGCTCCTAAATATTCCCAAGTCAACTGTCGGCTTTATTATAAGAAAATGGAAGAGTTTAGGAACAACAGCAACTCAGCCACAAAGTGGTTGGCCACGTCAACTGACAGAGAGGGGTAGGCGGCTGCTGAAGCGCATAGTGCAAAGAGGTTGCTGACTTTCTGCACAGTCAGTTGCTACAGAGCTCCAAACTTCATGTAACCTCTCAGTTAGCCCATTTACAGTACGCAGATAGCTTCATGGAATGGGTTTCCATGGCCAGCTGTATCTAAGCCATACATCACCAAGTCCAATACAAAGCGTTGGATGCAAAGCACGCCGCCACTAGACTCTAGAGCAGTGGAGGCGCGTTCTTTGGAGTGATGAATCACACTTTTCCATCTGGCAATCTTATGGACGAGTCTGGGTTTGGAGGTTGCCTGTAAGACTGATACATTTCGGACTGCAGTGTGCTGAGTGTGAAATTTGGTGGAGGACGAATTATGGTGTGGGGTTGTTTTTGGGGAGTTGGGCTTGGCCCCTTAGTTCCAGTGAAAGGAACTCTGAATGCTTAAGGATACCAAAACATTTTGGACAATTCCATGCGCTCAACCTTGTGGGAACAGTTTGGAGCGGGCCCCTTCCTCTTCCAACATAACTGCACCAGTGCACAAAGCAAGGTCCATAAAGACATGGATGACAGAGTCTGGTGTGGATGAACTTGACTGGTCTGCACGGAGTCCTGACCTGAACCCGATAGAACGCCTTTTGGATAAATTAGAACGAAGACGGACCTCACCAATGCGCCTGTGACCTCACCAATGCGCTTTGGAATTATTGAAGCTGTAATAGCTGCAGAAGGTGGACCGCCATCATATTGAACCCTATGGGTTAGGAATGGGATGGCACTTCAAGTTCATATGTGAGTCAAGGCAGGTGGCCAAATACTTTTGGCAATATAGTGTATGTTTGATGAAACATGATTATATGCATGAGTATATGTATACATACTGTACATCATGTGCTTGTATATGTACAGTCGGTGTATATGTATGTTTGTACAATGAACGTGCCCGTGAATGTATGCATCGTGTGTGTGCATGTACTGTATGTGTGAGCGTATGTACTTATGTATGGGCGCAAGTACTTAATTGTGCGCGCATGTATGTATGCATGAATGAATGTACGTATGAATGTATATATGTATGAATAATTGTGTGTATGTGTGTTTGTACGTACAATGTATTTGTGTCCCAGTATGTGTCGGAGCCAAAGTACAGCCTCAGTCACCCAGAGAACCCAACCCAAAACAGTAGGTGTGGTACCCTAGGAACAAGGGATCAGCAGCCCCATGAAGGCAGGCCAGCCAGCGACAGAACCACCAGAACTGGGCCAACCCTGCTGCCTGGCAGTACAGCGGAAGGCCGTAGACAGACGCGCCCTACCAAGGACAAGGCACATGAGAAGCAAAAGACAGCCAGCCCCCGAGCCAGCGAGAGACCATACCTCAGGCGGACAGAAGGATGAGACGCCATGCCCCGAGAGGCCCAGAGACTCCCCGCAACCGGACGGGAAGACCGCGCCACTCCACAAGCAACCTGGCCCCCACGAAAATAACGCGCCCTAGAGAGCAGGGTACGGCCCGCCCCAGACATCTCCAATCAAGTCGACTGCAGCAGTACCGCACAGCATGTGGGCCACGGTAACCACTTTCCCCACCTGCAGACACCCCAACGATGGAGATGGAACATTCAGCAACCGCCCTGGCAGATCCTCCTCGTGAGGAAAGAGAAAAGAAAGGGGGGGGAAAAAAGAGGATATCATAGACACGCCGACACACAAGGTCACTACCCCAGTAGCACTGTAGTGTATCATGCAACGCACTGAGGTGCCCCAGGTAGACACGAGGAATATATCCAGCAAGCCCAACCAAGGAGGCTCACTGTGTGTCAGACTTGGCCTAGTGGTATACATTATGCTTATTGTTTACCATGAATTTCGTAGTTTTCTTGCAAGTTGGTATCTATAGCAGCAGCATACAATGTAAGATTACATTTATTTGGGTGCCACAGCACCCAGATGAAAGGAAGGCGTAAAGATGAAAGGTTATGATGGTGAGAGGGCAAGCGATGAGTATAGAAAAGCTGTTTGGAAAATGTGTTGAGCTGTTTATTTGCTCGTCATTGAAGCTGAAGTAAGGTGCTGAGGGAATTGGCCAGTGAGCCTCTTCTTTGCAACAGCTGCCGCCGCTAAGTGAGTTACTAGCCGTCACACTGCCTTTATATCACACAATCACAAACTCGTGCATTTTCGCTGTGACAGGATGACGCTCATGCAGGCAACACAGACAAGATTCTCTGCCCGATTGTGTCATTTAATAGCAGCTTCACAGCCCTGCATTTGCATGAACACTGATGGAGGTGTTGGGCAATAAGTTATTTATCATGCTGCAACTAGCTGCAGCCCCATTAAAGGACAAGGCCTTGACACAAAGCAATGACTTGGTGTTTAATGTCTGCTGTCAAATAAAATGAGCAACACAGCTGGAGGCGGATGGTGCCACGGATCAGCATGTCATCAAGTCTTATGATACATTTACTAAATACCTCATGCAAGTTACATTATTTTATCCATAAACTGAATAATCAGGAGGAACCAGAAGCTAGGGATCTTACCTTATTTAAAATGAAAAGGTTTTACTGGTTTGAATGCAATTTGTATAAGCATGTAAAGAATATTTTAGTCTACTTTGCCATACTTTGCTCATTTCAATTTCCAATGCATCCTCACAGCAGGTTTCTTGCTGACTCAGTCTTCTAGCAGGACAATATTATGGCCCTAATCCACTGGAAGGCCAAAGCATGACAATCCCTTCAGCTAAGCCGTGTTGATGTCTCAGTAACCTGATTGCTTCAACCTGGGTAATTACTAGGGCCACAGGAGAGACTCTTTACTGTCTTCAGCTCCCTCTGACTTTTGTTTCACCCTCACATTCGCGACCTCACCTTTAGCGAACACACACCAAATTCAGTCATTTCTTCATTTTCTCACAGTAGTCCAGTCCACACCAGTGCTCACTTTTTCTGTCAACTATTTTATTGTGGTGCTCTACAGCTCAGCCAGATGTTGTTAAGTTGGATATAAAAAAAATAATATTAATATAACGACATATGTCAATGATATTTAAACTGATGAGCTGTGATTTTTTTTATGAGAAATCAATCATAATTGGATATCGTGTATTATTGTGCCTTTTTTTTCTCAGATAAGGACACATTATCCTGAAAAGTATACAGCTGTGGCGGGCCGTGGATTTCACACCGAGGCCTTCAGTGATGTCCTACTTTAATAAATACCTCACAAAATACCATCATTTATGTCACCACAATACCATGGCTGGAAAATACTATACAGAAACGCACTTGCGCACTACTACGCATAGAACTACCTCAATAGTGTACAAAACAGGATATTTTCCTGCGCATTTCTAAATCAATAAACCCGCATCGGCAAATAAAACATACCTTTATATTAGGTGTGTCAAACGTACGGCCTGATGGCCGTTTAAGGCCTGCGAACAAGTTTAATCCAGCCAGCAAGATGAGTTTTCTAAGTATAAAAATGAGCTGGATTTTTTTTAATGAAAGAAACTGCTGCTCTGAATGTGTCCTCTGGATGTCGCAATAGCAATTCAAGTGTAACCAACGTCACACATGACAGTGTTTAAAGATGAAATGTCAGCTCACTTTAAACCCCCTCTGGATTGGCTGCCGCTACTCTATAATCAGCGCAGGTGAAAGCAATCAGCTGTTCCAGTTGTGGCTGGCAGCAGATGGCTGTGATATCGACGCACAAAGCTTTCCCTCACTGTATATTATCCAATCAACGCATTAAATACCGAAACGGTAAGATGCAAAGACTTAAGTCAACTTGAACATCATGGTTGTAGTTAGAGTTCCATGCAGTGCTTGCAATTTGTTGAATGCTCGATATGCACTCTGAATTACATTGTAAAAATGTTGTGTTTCTACATTTGTTTGTTCTGTTTTATTTTATGCGTAAATCTACCATGTTCACATTGGTTAAGTTTGGTGTTATTTACCTTGATTTCGGCTATGGTGTCATTTTGATGATTGTTTTGTTCATTTTATAATTGTAATATTAGAATGATGATAAATTAATGTGTTGTGGCAGTTGCGGATTTCACCAATGCGGCGGTTTGACCAAACACTGGATTGCTTTTTCATTAGTTTTTAATGGTGAACTGCCAACATAAGAATCCCAAACAGGAAGCGCTCAAAGTTTAATTGCTTTGTAAAAACACTGAGAAGTCTTAAGTTCATTGTGTTCTACATGGTGTTTTTGAAACTGCACCAATTTTTTTTCCTCGGAATGTTCAACTAACTTGAAATGTTTTGCCAATATGATTACTTATAATATGTACATTTTCAAAATTTGCTATTTTTGGCCAAAGTAAGACAGAGAAAACAATCTGAAGTTGTCTCTATTTTTAAGTTTTACTGCCATGATTTTACCAGCCCGGCCCACATGGAAATAGATTTCCATCCATGCTGAATTTAGTTTCACACCCCTGCACTATATGGTGCTGTTAAAATTTAAATAACTGTAAAAACAAATTGAATGTAAAAAAAATTGTAAGAAAATATTTTAAGTATATAATATTTAGAATATTTGAACCCACAATTTGCAACACCCATCGGAAGCCGTAAGCCAGGTGTACCGCTCATAGTTGGTAGATTCGATTGGAAGTGACGGACAAAACCATTTCACTGGCCAGGACAAGTTAGCTAGCTCTCCTGACCTCGTCTCACGAGATGTAACTTCTCTTGAAATATCTGTCTTCAAAATGGCCTTACAAGTTAGAATCTGCAACATAATCAACATTTTGCTGTCGTTCGGCCATCATAGGTTAAAAAAGCAAGTAGATATCAGATTTTTCTGTTAGCCGAGTGTTACTAGTGTGTGGCTCGGCCGATCAGCTTAGCACATCCTGCTGTTTCAACTCACAACTTATGATATGAATACTCACTAGTGCGTCACAAGTAAGTACATAATCATAGAAAGCGTCAATGTCACGTCACATGCACATTCAACGTGTGGCTACCTAAAACGACTAATGTCAACAACTCATGATCTGATTGGCTATCACAACTGTCTATCAACTGTATGTGCACCGTTACACTGCACAGACTGCCGCTTTGTTGATTCAAAGGACTTCGGCGTTTTTCATACAACGCTGGCAACAAGCAATCTGAATTCTGTTTGGGTAAATAGGAAAATAGTTGTAGTTTTTGTGCTACTATGTATTGTTTTGAAAGTAAATACGAATCACGTCAAGTCTTTCAAAGCAAAATGTGTAAGCATTTTCCGAAATTAACCTCTGTAAAGCCATTTTGAATGTAAGTGAAATGTATGTATTGTACTTATTTATTTGGGGATTTTAGCATGGTTGATTTTGCATTTATTTTTCTACAATCATACAAATGTAATTGATATTCCTTTTAATTTTTTTAGGCAACATGCATGAATGTAATTTGTTGTAAAATAATTTTAATATCAAATGTCTTCAAAGCTGTGGTGCCTTATAACTGCTAGCTATATTATTAACGCTGCCAGGACGTTGTCATTGGTCTGTCAGTTAGTGAGTAAGCAACATAATTTAAAAAGCTATCAGCGAGTATTTAGGAAACTTTCAGGAAATGTATGAAATGAAAGAAGGAATAACTAATCTGATTTTGGACTTGATCCAAATAATTTTTATTATGTTACCTTACATTTATGCTTCTGTGTGTGTGCATGTGTGCATGCTTTTATGCCAGCGGTCTCACAGAGACAATGGCGGTGGATGACTGACAAGAGTGTTCTTTCATTCCGCTATTGATAGCTCAAAAGATTATGAGACGTTTTTTTTTAATCTAGCTTTCAGGAAATATCCAAAAGGAACAAGTAATTTTCTGTTGTAGCTTATCTGGCTCATTTCTATTATGTTACCTTACTTTTACAATACAAGCTTCAATGTCTGTGTATGTGTATTCTCATGGCCTCGCCTTTACCCACAGAGACAAAGAGGCTTCAATTAGTTTTGTTTATTGCGCTGTAAATAGCCCCAAAATGTATGGGCAGATGTTAATTTAACTTCCGGGAAGTGTGAAAAATGGGATAGAGAGCAAGTGATTTGTTTTCGAAGGTGATCTGGATCACCGTCTGGATTTAGGACAGTTTTTTTCTCAAGTGGGAGATATGGAATGTTGGAGGTCTGCGTTCTCTTAGTGCTTTTCTCTTGAGTTTTTATTTCAACTTACAGTTGAAGTTGAATTAGCGGCCAACAACGCCGGCTCTAAGAAACTGCGCTGTTCCTCCCTCCAAAGTCGGCAACAAAATCAGAAGGATAAAAGTTGAAAGGAAATAAGGTAGTAACTCCGTTAACGTTCATAATCTGTTCCGGAAGTGCAGATATAAAGCACGTTAACTGAAGCGAGTTTTCACATAGGAAGCCATGTAAATACAAACATTTCCTTCCACAATCAAATATTTTAACACAAAACACTATAATTATAGAACACTTACATCTTAACATGCAGAAACCATACAAAAGAAAAACTATAAATGACTAATGAAAATTATTTTATTCCCTATTGTAGACGAACACAGCGAGATGACAAGAGAGGTAGACTGGAGTGAAAAGCGGAAAGGGAGGAGCAGGAAGGAAGTGTAGAGAGAGCATACTTGCCAACCTTGAGACCTCCGATTTCGGGAGGTGGGGGTGGGGGGGGTGCTTAAGAGGGGAGGAGTATATTTACAGGTGTAGTGTGCGCAGTTGTGCACTGCACTCTGTAAAAGCCGTAGATGTTATTGTCCATATGCATGATTGATTGATTAAAACTTTTATTAGTAGATTGCACAGTACAGTATATATTCCGTACAATTGACCACTAAATGGTAACACCCGGTGTCCATGTTAATCAATTCATGGTACAAATATATACTATCAGCATAATACAGTCATCACACAAGTTAATCATCATAGTATATACATTGAATTATTTACATTATTTACAATCCGGGGGGTGGGATGAGGGGCTTTGGTTGATATCAGTACTTCAGTCATCAACAATTGCATCAACAGAGAAATGGACATTGAAACAGTGTTGGTCTTACTTAGTAGGATATGTACAGCGAGCAGAGAACATAGTGAGTTCAGATAGCATAAGAACAAGTATATATATTAGAAATACATTCCGATTATTTCCATTAGGTTATTTACAATCCGGGGAGATGGGATGTGAATGGAGGAGGATATTAGTAAAGGTTTGAAGTTGCCTGGAGGTGTTGTGGTGCATGTACAGTAGATGGAAGTATTGTCCTGTTTAAGAGTGTCACACCATTGCTGTTTACGGCAGACAAACTGCTTTATGGTAGATGAAAACGTGACTGCTGTTGTTGTGTGTTGTTACCGTCGCTGGGAGGACGTTAATGAAACTGCCTAACAATAAACCCACATAAGAAACCAAGAACTCGCCCTCAATCATTCTACAGTTATAACGTCATTGGGCAGACACGCTGTTTATATTGTGGGAAAGCGGAAGTGAAAACAGGCTGTCCTCGCTCAAGTCCGCATGGAGCTGGAGGGGGCGAGGCCTCCAGCTCCACCTGAATTTCCGGAGAAAATTTGTCCCGGGAGGTTTTCGGGAGTGGCGCTGAATTTCGGGAGTCTCCCGGAAAATCCAGGTGGGTTGGCAAATATGAGAGAGAGGGATTTTGCCAAGTGAATTATAGGACCGTAGTGTGCGAAATTTGGTATTAGGCATTTGATTCAAGATGGGTGGAAGTAATAGAACAAAATAACATTTTATTATGCGCAAGCACAACAAATAAACGGTAACCAGGGCATTTTTTGAGGAATAATTTGTTAACTAGGGCATTCGTTAACCAACGTATCACTGTAGTCCATATAAAATTTAGGATTTGAGGGATTAACTTTAAAGTTAGATCATTAAACTGATTTCCCACACAGTAGACAACATTCATTTACTTTTCGTTTCTTTTTTAGGTTTTTCCTGCTGTGGTCAAGAGTATGTTAACTCTTCTACATCGCTCTGCTGCGTAGGCTCTGAGGGACAACCCATAATTCACCCATCTGGTAATGCCACAGTGAGACTGCAGTGCTGTGGGTCAAAGGTCATACTTCAGGGACAAGAATGCTGCCATGGAATTGGTTTTGACCCACAGCAGCATGTGTGTGCCAGCAAGCCAACACCGGACCTTTTGATGAAGGTACAGTACAATTTAGTATTTATATTATTTGTGCTTTTATTAATTTACTGTATATATGTAGTCGAGGTTTCTGTGGTTTATCCGTTATACAGTTTATCCGTTATACCGGAGTAAAGAGGAATATACATTAGGTCAGAAAAAACAGAGGCTTTTATAAAATCCCCTAACGAGCAGGGAAACCTGCGAAACAGGCTGTGTTTTTTTTGACCCAACGTACATATATATGTATATATTTATGGCGACCCATCAGTGTTCCTGCTTTGTACAGTGTTTGTCTTATCTGGAACGGGTTTGTGCTGAAAACAAAATTTGATTGTACCTGTACAATGACAATAAAGAGCCATCCATATATACAGTCGTCAAAAGTTTACATACACTTGTAAAGAACATAATGCAATGGCTGTCTTGAGTTTCAAACAATTTCTACAACTCTTATTTTTTTGTGATAGAGTTTGTTAGTCACAAAAAAACATTCATAAAGTTTGGTTCTTTTAGGAATTTATTTTGGGTCTATTGAAAATGTTACCAAATCTGCTGGGTCAAAAGTATACATACAGCAATGGTAATATTTGGTTACATGTCCCTTGACAAGTTTCACTGCAATAAAGAGCTTTTGGTAGCCATCCACAAGCTTCTGGCAAGCTTCTGGTTGAATTTTAGACCATTCCTCTTGACAAAATTGGTGCAGTTCAGCTAAATGTGTTGGTCTTCTGACATGGACTTGTTTCTTCAGCATTGTCCACACGTTTAAGTCAGGACTTTGGGAAGGCCATTCTAAAACCTTAAAGCCCTACTGAAATTAGATTTTCTTATTTAAACGGGAATAGCAGGTCCATTCTATGTGTCATACTTGATCATTTCGCGATATTGCCATATTTTTGCTGAAAGGATTTAGTAGAGAAAATCGACGATAAAGTTTGGCACTTTTGGTACTTCCTAAAAAAGCCTCGCCTTTACCGGAAGTCGCAGACGATGACGTCGCAAGTGTGGGCGCTCCTCCCATATTCACATTGATTTTAATGGGAGCCTCCAACAAAAACAGTTATTCGGACCGAGAAAATGACAATTTTCCCATTAATTTGAGCAAGGATGAAAGATTTGAGTTTGAGGATATTGATAGCGACGGACTAGAAAAAATAAATAAATAAACACGATAGCATTTAAACACATTTACTAGGATGATTCTGGGAAATCCCTTATCTTGCTATTGTGTTGCTAGTGTGTTAGTGAGTTTAATATTACCTGATAGTTGGAGGGGTTTCTCCACGGGTGTCTTGACGCCAATGTCTCAGGGGAGTCGACGGCAGCTGTACGGAGGACATAAGCTCAGCTGATCTCCGGTAAGTGGCAACTTTTTAACCACAATTTTCTCACCGAAACCTGCTGGTTGAAATTCGGTAGGATCCATGTCTGCTTGACCGCGCTCTGATCCATAGTAAAGTTTCAGCTCCGGGAATTTTAAACAAGGAATCACCGTGTGTTTGTGTGGCTAAAGGCTAAAGGCTAAAGCTTCCCAACTCCATCTTTCTACTGTGACTTCTCCAATATTAATTGAACAAATTGCAAAAGATTCAGCAACACAGATGTCCAAAATACTTTGTAATTAGCAGACGACTTTTACCTGTGTGCGCGTAGCGCTCATACTTCCTAAAAACCCGTGACGTCCTGCGTACACGTCATCATTACATGACGTTTCCAAGACGAAACTCCCGGGAAATTTAAAATTGTAATTTAGTAAACTAAAAAAGCCGTATTGGCATGTGTTGCAATGTTAATATTTCATCATTGATGTATAAACTATCAGACTGCGTGGTGGGTAGTAGTGGGTTTCAATAGGCCTTTAATTCTAGCCTGATTAAGCCATTCCTTGACCACTTTTGACGTGTGTTTGGGGTCATTGTCCTGTTGGAACACCCAACCTACGGGCTGATGATTTTAGGTTGTCCTGAAGAATTTGGACATAATCCTCATTTTTCATTGTCCCATTTAATCCCTGTAAAGCACCAGTTCCATTGGCAGCAAAACAAGCCCAGAGCATAATACTACCACCACCATGCTTGACAGTATGTAGGGTGTTCGTGGGATTAAAGGCCTCACTTTTTCTCCTCCAAACAAATTGCTGGGTATTGTGGCCAAACAGTTCAATTTTTGTTTCATCTGACACCACATGGACAAAGATAAAACCTTCTGGAGAAAAGTTCTGTGGTCAGATTAAACAAAAATGTTGCTGTTTATTTGAGCATATATGATGACCCTGAATATAAGACAGCCCCTCAAAACTCATTGTTTTGCACAAATTACTTTTTTAAATTTTCCAATATATGTAAAAGAGCAGGGTCCTTGAGTATTAGGCGTCAAAGTTGTGATGTATCAAGAGTGCTCTTGACATGGAAATGTGTGGTGTTTCACACCAACTTCATACTTCACGTACACACATTTCTACAGGCCATGGATACTTTGGCGACACACAGGTGGCTGTTTGGGCTTTTGCCAACATTTGATTTTAACAATGTAAAAAAGATCAAAGCAAGGACACAGAATACTTTTTTGCCAACGCATTTAATGCTTAGGGACGGCGTGGCGCAGTGGGAGAGTGGCCGAGCGCAACCCGAGGGTCACTGGTCCAAATCCCACCTTGAACCAACCTCGTCACGTCCGTTGTGTCCTGAGCAAGACACTTCACCCTTGCTCCTGATGGGTGCTGGTTGGCGCCTTGCATGGCAGTTCCCTCCATCAGTGTGTGAATGTGTGTGTGAATGGGTAAATGTGGAAGTAGTGTCAAAGCGCTTTGAGTACCTTGAAGGTAGAAAAGCGCTATACAAGTACAACCCATTTATCATTTATTATTCATACTAATATTTGTGAGGACGTCTATAAATTTATCCAGGCAATTATTTTGCCGACTATTGCTGTAACAATGTGTTCCTATGACTCCAGCATATCTGCTTGACCAGTCAGGCAGAGAGCAGCTGCCGGGGCATGCGGCACACTGGCACCGAAGGAATGACCCGCTTCTGTGTCAAGTTTGGCTACTGCCACAAGTAGCTCTCCTGGGTTGTAAAAATACATTAAGTAATCAAACACGAGTCCGAGTCTTTCGTATCCTTTTTGATAGCACTGGCATGTTTAAATGTATAAGATTGCAAGCCAAATATGAAATCATTCTAACATGAAACTCTAATCTGTCTGTGAGCAGGCTGCTGCATGAACATATTTTGTTGTAAATTATATAGATTATATTTATATTGGAAGTAATCACAGTCAACCACTTCTTCTAAAGTTTTATGTACCATTGCAGCGACTATCTTTTCAAACGGGGTGCAGAACTACTTTATCTATGTTCTCCTCGCCTATTTTGGCCACATCCATCTTCTTCTTCACTTTCTTTTTGATGTTCGACCATTTCTTTTTTATTTCCGCCTGTGTGTGGTTGTCGGAGCCCACAGCGATGACAGGCTCACAGACGCTATCCCACTCACTGGTCTTTCATTCGTTCGAAAAACAAGAAAGAATAATCTCCTACCAACTCCTACTGAATCCTGATTGGGCGGAGATCTCAGGCACATGCCTATTTTCAATATGATTTGCGTATTTATATGCGGCGTGGTGTGGGTGTCCCCAGCCAAGCAAATATCTGCGGTCAATTCTACGTTGATTGGGATGTAACATTATGCTTGGATTAGTGGGTATGCACACTTTAATACATCTAAATGTCTTTTTGTGTAAGCCGTTTTCTAGATTTGAACATACGTCAATTTTTAATAGGAAATCCACACAACTCTTAATACATAAAGCCCCTGGCATTTTCTGTTGTATCATATCCATATCATATTTCTTAGTTGATTTACAGTTGTTTGACTCTCGTTCATTGATCACCGTTATCTTAAAATTTGCGTTATAGCTCAAATCTGCTCAACCATTCAGACACTTTTTCCAAATGGGTCTCTGTGTCAATGTCACTAATTTGTGTGAGTGACAGGAAGAAGAGCTCTAACCCACATAGAGAGAAGTAATCTGGCGCCACCTCACATTACTACAACATGCTGTAACATATTAATCCACATTTCAGAGTTTGTATTTGTATTTAACTCCAAGTGAACCAGCCTCGTTGCTATGTCTTTGTGGAGAGACGGAGCCAACGGGCCGACGGCAAGGAGGCGGAGGATGCGGCGGGGCTTGCTGCGAGCGACGCCGCCACAATTTGAATCAGGTGCGTGGCACACACACCTGCACACAGTTAACTCATCTCCTTCTGCTGTATAAAGGGGGAGAAGGAGGAGAGAGCGAGAGAAGAGTTGGAGAGCCTGCTGGAGCGGATGAAGAGCGATCGGAGAGAGACGGAAAGGAGAGACGGAGCGCACGACAACGACGCGGCCGACTGAAGGAGAGCGAGGAGCGAGCAGCGGACAAAAAGGCTGAAAAGCAACCCGGCAAAAGACGCAATTATTGAAATAATAAAAGAGTCAAACCTGCTCAAGAGCATGTCCTTCCATGGTGATCTGCTGAACCCGAGCGACGACGGCTTAAGAATGTCACAGTCTTATTACTGTTACTACCAGATGTATGATATTGAGACACTTAGTTAAATATTTCCTTTGAATTTTGAATAATGTTCACATCCAGTTGTATTGGATACACTTTATTGTACCATCTCCATCGACACACATTGTCACATCAGGGATGGTGACCGGTCCATCTTTCATTCATCATCTGGGGTCACGCGGTGCCGGCATGACATGAACACATACACACACACTGAGATGATTGCACAAGAGGACAAAGGGTAGGAACCCATTAGCTCTAATGATGTCATTAAGGTCACTTCATGGACATAGCTCACACAAACATACACTTTGTGGCTTGTAGATTATAAGGCAAAATGATTGGACATTGCACATTTTACACCTCATACTTGAAAATATGGAACAGCCTTTTGCCAATCAGAGCTGAACAGACACTCGGGCACTCAAAATACTGCAGAAAATCCTGTTTCATTGCTGTATTGATTTCATTATTCATTGTTTCTACTGCTTTAATAGTTTATTGCCCCAAGTCAAGTCAAATAAAGTTTGACTTGACTTACACAAACAAAGTAGAAAATAAGTGTTTGGCACTCTTTTTGCAACTATAACTATAAGCCTCAGTAAAGACTTTGTACAATATTTTAAAGTGTGACCTCCATTTCCCTCCTTCTCTATAGAGTGACTGTGTGCAGGGTGCTCTGTGTCCAATTGCTGCAGCCTCTACAGCTTATTGTGGCTCCTGTGACATCAACCCCTCTATGACGGCCTGCACGTGGGTCCTGTCAACGTATCATGACGTCCCCTACGCAACATACTTGCCTGAAATCAACACCACATCTGATGGCCTCATTAAGAGCTCCCATTTTCGCGACAAAACCAATGACATGCTGGGAAACAAGGAGAGCTTGTGTTCGTCCCATGAAGAGGTAGTGTACAGCGGAGATGCCAGAAGATACACCTATACAGGTAAGTTCATAGATAGTGTATTGTATAATTTAAAACAGTTTAAGTTTAGTATTATTTAGTAATTATATAGTTTTGCTCAGCTAAATGAACATTTTCTAAAATATTATTTTCTTAAAACTGCTCTCCTTGTACTTGTTTCCTGCTAATATTTTTCAGATTCTCTTATTTAGCCAGAGAGACTTTGCTTGTGTTTTCCGATATCACTGTGTATCGCTAGTTTCTTTGTGAACTTGCCAACTTTTTTACCGTAATTTACAATACAGTTTCTTCTGTAAAAAGTAATTTCAGTTGCTCACATGCAGTACTCAGTGGTAACAAGAGGGCTCAGAAGTGTGTAAAAAAACAAAAAATAATAATTTTAACCAGTCACCTTCCGAATTAGTCTTTGTCTCCTGAAGAAAATCACAGATGTGAGCCAGGATGTGGGGTTTTTCACACAGCGACCTGACTTTTTTGAAAATATATTTAATCCATTGGCGGCTGCTGGTCTTTCAAGGAGGGAAATCTCAAGTTCGTCCTACCTGTGAGTGCTTTGGGACAGTGAAGGGGCTCAGCATCCTTGCTGCTCGTGGGGGATGCAGCTGTGTCATTGTATACGGCCTAATGCTCCAAATGTTGTACACCAGTGTCATTAATATAAAATAACATTTCATTACTATATATTAGTCTAACTGGAATTGGAATTTATTTTAAAATGTGTGAATATGAATCTACCATAAAGGGGAACTGCACGTTTTTCAAAAGTTTGCCTATCATATGAAAGACATGACGACAGATGTTTTTTTTGTTTTTTTATGCATTCTAAATATCAAAGAAACGCGATTAAGTCCGCTAACAATGGAGTCTAGGGGAGCTGTTCAATTCTGCCTATAGAGCCCCTAAAAAAACATCCAAACATCTCTATTAGGGTTTTATAAACATGATGTAAGTATATATGTAATGTAGTAACAGGCATATTTATAATAACATTTAATATTTACAAATTTTGATAATTTTAAGCATACATGGCGCAATAATTTAAAAAATGCATTACCTTTTATTTTATTTTTTCTTTATCATGGATTTTGCTCACTGCAGGCTGAGAGCCAACAAACATAATGAAACATCACTTAATGTATAAGGTCTTCTGTCATTATGATGCCGACTGCTAGGATGTTTATATATTCCCATTTAGATGAAGGATGACCATGATCCTCGCAAGGAAACAGGACTTTTCCTGGAGCATCTGGACTCCCTAGGAACCCACGCCAGGATCGTATTTTTGAACTTCAGCTCTGCCTTCAACACCATTCTCCCTGGACTGCTATGAGACAAGCTCTACCAGCTCAGCTTGCCCAACTCCCCCTACAGTTGGATCAATGACTTCCTGACGGACCGAAGATAGCACGTGCTGCTGGGGAAGATTGTCTCGAACAGTCAAACCACAAACACTGGTACTCCTCAGGGCTATGTACTTTCTCCTCTTCTCCCGGTATACAAACTGCTGCACCTCCAGTCACCAGACCGTAAAGCTGCTCATCGGGCTCAACTCGGATGGCGACGAGTCTGC
The DNA here is from genome assembly GCF_033978795.1 of Nerophis ophidion. Classification (NCBI taxonomy): domain Eukaryota; kingdom Metazoa; phylum Chordata; class Actinopteri; order Syngnathiformes; family Syngnathidae; genus Nerophis; species Nerophis ophidion. Next base: position 21,623,685 of record NC_084612.1, on the reverse strand, counting down.
CTACAGGAGAGAGGTGGACCGGCTGGCGTTCTGGTGCAGCTGAACGCCCAGAAAACAGTGGAGATGATCTTGGACTTCAGGAAAGTCAAATCCCAACAATCCCCCCCTCACCCTGATTGACTCTCCCATCCCCGTCTCCATTGTGAACTCCATCCGTTTCTTGGGCACCACCACCACCCAGTGGGAGCCGACCATCAGCTCCCTCATCAAGAAAGCCTAGCAGAGAATGTACTTCCTGCGGCAGATGAATAAACGTAATCTGCCGACCGAGATGCTGATGCAGTTCTACTCAGCCATCATCAAGTCCATCCTCACCTCCTCCATCACCATGTGGTTCCCCGACGCTACAGTCGACTGCAGCGCATTCTACGTGCTGCTAAAAAGGTTATTGGCTGCAAACTCCAGGACCAGGAGGCTTTTTGGTTCGGATCACAGCTGATTCTTCTCACCCTGGACACAAACTATTCTCCCCTTTCCTCTCAGGCAGGAGACTATGGTCCATCCAGACCCACACCTCCTGCCACCTGAACAGTTTTTCCCCCTCGGCCATCAGGCACGTGAACAATAACAAGATCTGATAGCTCAGTTACAGTTAATTTTATTACCTATTCTGTGTTATATGTCTTTTATGTTGCACGATTGCACCAAGTAAAATTCCTAGTTTGTGAACCCGTTTTCAAACAATGGCAATAAAAACTATTCTGATTTTGATTCTGATTCTGACTTGTATTTATGTTTATAGAAAATTTAGAATGCAAAACAAAGCAACCAAATCCATCTGTCGTCATGTCTTTTATAATGATTGTGAACAATCATTAACAAAATGCCAAAAATCCAAAAAGTGCAGGCCCCCTTTAATATTATTGATCTGGATATTTAGGTGTATTAAGACAAATTATACACACATTGATTATTTTGTGGGATTTAGTTAGAGTTGAAGTACACATGCTTCTCTGTGTGTCTCTATTGCTTTGTGTGTTTGTGCATATGTCCATGAGGTTTCGATAAGATTCTAGGCGATGCTGTGCTACCATCTGGGCACCCGCACATAAAGCTGTCACCACACACCATACGCCAGATGTTGCCCATGCACACACTGGGTATCATGCTATACTTCTCTTACGTAGAAGCCTAAACTGTATCATACACAAGCAAGGAGTGCTTTAAATATGTATTGTAGTGGCACACCCTGTGTGTTTCATTGGCATGCGCATGCCACTGCATTAGTGTTTTTGCAGCCTCAGTTTTTACCGTAATTAAGACAACAGTCCCAGTCTGGTGGTTAAAACATGCTTTCATTTACAGCAGCGGTCCCTTAGCGCCCTTAAAATGGATGCACATATGCGTGTGAGCAAGTACATTGGTATTTATATACACTCCTGTATGTGTAGCCCAGCAGAAGGGCTGTAACAAGACTTGAGTCACTGCATCACATTTACAGCTTGTCCAGCAGTGACCAGTGTGGTCATTTTTTATATTTCCATGTAACGTATGCTGCCATTGGCAATGCTCCACTATGGTTTACACAAATTGAACTGCATTTCGGTGTCAACGTTTTCTTTCCTGAATCCTGCACAGTGTCACTACTGTGTGTGATCAGTTGCAGGCACTAACATCAATCAAGAGACTGCACAACTGGGCAACAAAAACCTACACTCTAATATAAACACTTTTTTCAAATAAATACCCACTACTCTTAGCCATTGAGTACTGTTCATTTTATTTCCTGTAGATTCCAACCTGGAACCCTTCACCACTTACGAGTACAGAGTAAGGGGCTGGAACAGCTTTGGCAGGGGTTCCAGTGATGCTACCACTGTGACCACCAGTGAAGACAAACCCTGGGGAGTGGCCCCCCCTCGCTGGAGACGCCTCAGTAAACGAAGTGATGTTATTCAGTGGCACTGGCAGGCACCTGCTCGGCCTAACGGTGTGTTTATTCATCATTCACAGTGCATTATGTCCAGTCGGAATACAATCTCATGAGTCCCCCAGTCACTGTTGTTGGGGTCCCTGATTTTAAGGCAAACAGGCTAATTTGTTTATTTTGTTTTCTATTTTGTCAGGCATCTTAACCCACTATGTCATACTGCGTGATGGACAAGAGCGTTACCGTGGCGATGAAAACACTTTCACAGACATGGGTGGAATTGGGCCTTTTCAGGAATTCAGTTACCAGTTACGAGCCTGCAACAAGGCTGGTTGCACTGATAGTACCAAGGTAAGATTGTATGTGTCTTCTTGTCTAGGGTATTCTGTACAGTACTGTGCTCAAGGCTGGAATAACTGAAGCACATCTGCAATGATTTTTAAAAACCGCATTATGAAACACAGATTTTAATAATTTTTTGATTTTCTCATTCATGCCGGTTCAAACTTATATATTGTATACAGGTTTAATTATTTACATACATAAACCGACATTTTTAAATTAGTGATGGTAAGGGTGCCCGAATGTCCTAAATCAGTGGTTCTCAACCTTTTTTCTGTGATGTACCCCGTGTGAAAATGTTTTAATTCAAGTACTCCCTAATCAGAACAAAGCATTTTTGGTTGAAAAAAAGAGATAAAGAAGTAAAATACAGCACTATGTCATCAGTTTCTGATTTATTAAATGGTATAACAGTGCAAAATATTGCTTATTTGTAGTGGTCTTTCTTGAACTATTTGGAAAAAAATATAAAAATAACTAAAAACTTGTTGAAGAATAAACAAGTGATTCAATTTTAAATAAGTAATCATCAACTTAAAGTGCCCTCTTTGGGGATTGTAATAGAGATCCATCTGGATTCATGAACTTAATTCTCAACATTTTTTCACAAAAAAAGAAATCTTTTACATCAATATTTATGGAACATATCCACAAAAAAACTAGCTGTCAACACTGAATATTGCATTGTTGCATTTCTTTTCACAGTTAATGAACTTACATTCATATTTTGTTGAATAATTATTAAATAAATATATTTATAAAGGATTTTTGAATTGTTGCTATTTTTAGAATATTTTACAAAAATCTCACGTACCCCTTGGCATACCTTCAAGTACCCCCAGGGGTACGCGTACCCCCATTTGAGAACCACTGTCCTAAATTAACAAGCCTATACATTATCAACTTATCATTAGTGTGAATGACTTACTGCAGTTGATATTTTCATCGGTGACATAACATGATTTGTTGGACAACATTCTTGGCAAAGTTGGTAGAGTGGCCGTGCCAGCAATCTGAGGGTTACTGGTTCAATCCCCACCTTCTACCATCCTAGTTGCGTCCGTTGTGTCCTTGAGCAAGAAACTTCACCCTTGCTCGTGATGGGTCGTGGTTAGCGCCTTGCATGGCAGCTCCCGCCACCGTCATTTTTGCGAGGGCTGTCTCCGTGGAGGGATTTGCCCTGAAACCAGACTGAAAAGGTTCACAGACATTGTTAGACACTAAGTATTCATTTAGCTGCCGTGCAACAATTTTTTTCAAGGATTTTGAAGATAAAGGGAAGGTGGTAGTTTACCATGAAGTCCGGATCGAGGTTAGGTCTTTTGAGCAGAAGATTAATAACCGCTTTTTTGAATGCTACGGGACCAGTGCCAGGGGAAAGTGGTAAGTTTATAATATTTAGCACTGATGGTCCAAATATTACAAACAGCTCCTTGATATGTTTCCCAGACAGTTTTTGTTTTGTCACGTTTACACATCGCAGGAGTTACTCTAATGTTATTTTATCAAAAAGAGAGACTATTTTGGAAGTCAATATCCGCCGTATATGCATTCGTATCCGTGTTAATAGAACCCAGTTGTAGCTGGGATGCGTTGTTTTTAATCTCCTTTCTAATGAGTTAAATTTTCTTATTAAAGAAATTCATCACGTCATCTGCCGAGTGGATGGAGCTATTGGGAGGAGTCCCTTGTTGGGTTAGCCATGCTACTGTACTAAACAAATATTAAGGATCATTTTAATTGAGGCGGATGAGATTGGAGTAGTAATTAGCTTTAGCAAAGGTAAGCATGTGTTATTACCATGCTAGAAAAACTTCAAGATAGTGGCACGCCATTTGCGTTCCGGCTTTCTACATAATTGTTAAAGAGCTCTAGTTTCTTCTGTTAACAAGGGGGTACACCTTTTAGAGGCCTTTTAGCTTTAGTGGTGCTAAACTATCAATGGTGTCGCGCAGGGCATCGTTAAAGTTGTTAGTGAGGCTATCGATAGAGCCCACATAATTTAGGAATGGTACCATTACCGAAGGCAGTAGGCCAGCAAGAGTCATAGTTGTGACTGCATTAGTGTTGCGGCTGTTAACGTATTTTTGACACTTACATGTGCTGGCTCTAGCGAACCCGAAAGGGATAAGCGGTAGAAAATGAATGGATGCATGTGCACTGTAATGTACCACAAAAATTTCTTTTTTTTTTTTGTAGATAATTTGCGAACAATATTATCATTAAAAATGTACGTGAAATTCTATAACATGTATGCAGGGAACTCAGAAAATGTTCTGTAGCCACGCCTCCTCTGTAATATACTTCCTGTGTTGTGACCTGTGTTGTGACCTCTGTTCACTATCCGCCACACCAAGAACATACATTCTCGCTGGCTACAAATAAATACTTTAAAACTACAACTGATTTGGAAGTAACAGTGTTCGGATTCTAATCATCCAAATATGATTCGCAGCAAGGGTGGACAGCCGTAAACGTTGTGGCTCGGAGAGTGAACGGAGGTAAAAACAATTAAGATAGCTAGAAGGTTAAGCTAACTAGTGAGCTTGTTTCGGTGCTCCTGACGTCTCTCAGTCCTGCAACTTGGCGCGTCGTTTAGGCACGCGGAACAGCGAGTACTGGCCATATTTCAAGACTTAGAATACATAAAAAAGAGAAAAACATGTGTTCTTGCTTTACATAGGGATTGTGAATTGTGAACAATTCAACCCAAAAGTGCAGAATCACTTAACAATATATAAAATACAATTTAAAAAAATTCAAATATTAAGCATTATTACAAAAAACAAAACACAAAAGTTGTGTACTAAGAAGTACATTTACACAACTACATTTTCAGAAGTTGGAAAGTCTTTTTTTTTAACAGATCTGGTTTTAATTGTGTGTCTTGTATGTTTGAGTTAGGTCTTAAAAGGTAAAGATAGGCTAAGTTTGATTGAGCTCCATAAAGGCCTCTTGAACATTGTTTTATCCTAATTACCGCAATTATTGTGTGCATACCTGTTTGCTCACAACTGTTCTTTCTTCACATTTTTTGTCTGTGGATGTTTTGCTGTTTCCATGTCAGAACAAGCTGCATATGCTCTCCCTCCTGTATGTGAGGCCGTAGAATCGCTGAGTCCACCTGATGTTTGTGATAGCATCCATAATAGCTTCACACAGTAACTTTCCTCTGCTATCTCTCTAGCTGTAGCTGAGCTGATATCACCACAACAATTAATTTCGCCGGCTTAGCACAGATGAAAGCTCCAGTTGAAAAGTGTCTGTCTTGCTTTTATAGCTGATTGAACACGTATTATTATTTGCTGAAAAGTTACATAAAGAGGCCAATGCATCACCAGGAGAGGTGTATGGTGTCCAATGGAACTTTGCTCAGTTTGCTAGACGAATTGATGAGAAGATGTGGAGTATGTAATGAACGAAGACTTAAAAGAATAATGACATAAATGGTTCACAGAGTCTTAAAAAAGGGTAAATATATAAACTATTCAGGAAATGCCTCAAAATTATGAGATGTTCTCATGATTATGTTGCTGTTTTCAGTCACAGTGAGTGGCTGAGTGCTAACATTATTAGAGTGAGTAAATGTTGTTTTTACAAATGCCAGCCATATGTTATTTACTTTGTCTCCTTCTGTGGAAAAAAAACACCAATCAGCACGTGTTATAAAAGTTGGCATCATTTTCCATTCATGCCTCCTTCACATAGTGGAACTAATGGGGAATAATCAATTTCTGTTGAGAAAGATGGAATGGAACTACTTTATTAACAACATATGTGAGAATGCCACAAGGCTCAAAATGTAACTATTCTAATTCATTTTTGACTGCAAAGGCAAATTTTAGGTAATATTGTAACATTCTTAACTGTCAGTCAATTTTAAAAATAAATTAACCACTGTTAATAATGAAATGTAATGTAAGTCACCCTAAAGTTTAAATGTTACACTTGAAGATATGCTTTGGTGTAAATGTTGCATTAATTTTCTGCCTGCAAAGGGTTTGTGTGTAGAGGGGTTCTTTTTAGATTGCAAATGAAACCCTCTACACCCCACCCGCTGCAAAAGTAAATGGTAAAAGTACCAGAATGTGTCTTTAGAAAATGTACAACTGTTAAGAGGAGGACAACTGGAAGAGGAGTTAGTGCGTCTGCCTCACAATACGAAGGTCCTGGGTTCGATCTTGTGCTCGGGATCTTTCTGTGCGGAGTTTGCATGTTCTCCTCGTGACTGCGTGGGTTCCCGCCGGGTGCTCCGGCTTCCTCCCACCTCCAAAAACATGCACCTGGGGATAGGTTGATTGGCAACACTATATTGGCCCTAGTGTGCGAATGTTGTCTCTGTGTTGGCCCTATGATGAGGTGGCGACTTGTCCAGGGTGTACACCGCCTTCCGCCCGATTATAGATGAGATAGGCTCCAGCGCCCCCCCGCTACCCCAAAGGGAATAAGCTGTAGAAAATGGATGTATGGATGGACAAACATCAACGCATGTTTTTTCCCACTCTGTTGAAAATAAACTTCTTGAATTTTATGTACATTTCACCGGTCACAACATTAGGTATATTTTGTGTGGCGTACAGTTTCGCAAAGCATTTCTACCCCTGCATGTCAGATGTCGGTGGTAGTGTGTGCATTCCGCGATTAGATGAAAATAATACTTTATTCTACCTTCTTCCTCCCTCAAATCTAGTCCTCAAACTATGTACTAATGTCGCAATCATACTTATAGGCTAAGTTTTTCGGCTAATCCAATTTTGTACTAGTCAATGTTGTCAAAACAGTCTTGTGTAAAGGAATGACATGGGAGGCCGCTGGCAGCAGTCTCTGTACAGCAGAGGTGGAGGAGGCTGGTAGAGAGCATGTACCAGAATGCACACAAGTATGTCTGTCAATGTATGACGTCACAAATAGCCCATGTTTTATGAACATGAACCTCATGATTTGATGCTTTGGCATTGTTCAACATGAGTATCCAACATTTATAAGTCTGAAAATAGGAAAATGATCATAGGTCCCTTTTAACAGAAGCAGAGATCAACCTATACTTGTTGAACTGAAATCTTAAGCATTGTGCTGACAGATGATACAGTATGTGCATCATAGCAGTTGGAACACTGCACAGGGTTTTTTTCCCCTCGCAATATTGGCGAAATTCCAGGTTTCAGGACCTCAGTAACCTCAGACTTTCCAATATATTACCTTGTATAATAAAGTATTGGTAACAAAAAAGGGATATCAATGATAGATGTTAGATTATTACGTAGAGGAGAAATGTTTCCGTTTATCCAACCACCACTCAGCGAGTTCTCTATCCACCCCCAATATACAAGCACAGTAAACAACAAACTCAATCTCTTACACATCCCTGTTTCACTCATGTAACGCTCGTGCGCATATACACACACAGACACACGCACGTGTGCATATACACACATGCACACACTGCACAAAACCCAATGCACACAGTCAAGGCAGAGGGTGGATGGGGAGTAACTTGGATTAGTTTGTACAGCAGTGAAAATTGGCCAAACACTCCCAATTATGGGACAACGTGGGCTAACCTAATACACCATTGCAATTACCTGGCATCCGCACCTCCTCGTCCACATACACACGCCTGGAGGCCGACGGACACACACAAGCGCACACCTGCCGTGACAACAGAAGGTGCTGATCTAATACGCTTGGTCACTTAGAGAGGTTGGAAGAGCGATTGGTTCCTTCTTTGTCTTCAAATGCTCCTGTCCTGTTGCCTCTGCTATTTGTCTGCTGTCATTCCTGTGATAGAAACACCACCCTGCCCCAGCCTGTTGTCTTCATCTTTACTCCTTCTTCACCCTCATCTTCTCCATTGTTTGCACTTACAGCTTTTCTTCCATCATTACCTTTGCATGTCTGATGAAGTGTGTACCGTATGATTTGTACCCAAATGTATGTACTGTGATTAATAGAAGCCAAATATATTGTTTGGATTACTTTTTTTCAACATTTCTTTATAGGTTTTTTAGACACATAATTGAAACAAGTTATCAAATACACATCAAATGTGCTGTTTTTACCCCAACAAGTAAAATTAATAATAATAATAATAATAATAATTAAACAATGATAATAATAAAAATAATACATAAAGTAGAAACCCCAGACAGAATTCAACATAAAACCACAAACATCTGCATTCCTGATTGGCCTTAGAAAGATATAGCAAACCCACAAGCACACAAAAGGCCCATCAATCACCCATATTTTATTTGTGATTCAGCAAGGGTTAATTTGGAGATCAGTTTCTTTTATATATCTCAGAAAAGCACACCACAGCTCCTGAAACTTTGTCGAACAACAATTCAATGTCAGCCTAATCTTTTCCAGTTTGAGAAAATACAGAACATCTTTAATCCAGCAGGTGTGGCAAGGATGTGCTGCTGCTTTCCAATTTGTATTTGTATAACTTAAAAAAAGTGTATTTATGATTGAAACAATAATGCAAATGCTCTGTTCAATCCACTGCTGAGTTTTCTATTGTGGTTGTTGCAATGTCTAAGAAAGCATATAACCGACACTGTCTCTAATTAACACTGGGTCCAAAAAAACGTTCACATTGGTAACAGCTGTGGCTGCAAGCAACTTCCTGATGTTAGTAGGTGTGGAAGTAAGCATCATGAACAGTCAGCATCCAGCAGATGTATGTACCGCTGCATGCGTTTTAAAATATTGGTTTCACGATTTAGGTGTTGGTGCGAAACTCATGCGCATTTTACTGTACTAGCTGCACTGTTGTCGACAACACACTCATCAGCGGTTTAATAGCAGTTTTGTCTTCACCTCAATTCCAAAATTGCTTCTGTTAGTGCTTTGTTGTCCAATATACTCGGGAACAAATGATCATTCAAAAGAGTAAAGATTTAAATTAGAACTGTGTTTTTATTTCTACTTTCTCATGCACTGCAAACAGTTATTTTAAGTGGAAAATATGATAAACAACATAGCTGGTTTTTCAAATTTCATATTGTTTTATAGAAAAACAAGCAGCTTAGGTACGCCTTCCTTTAAGTTAGGCCTATCAAAAACTTAACACAAGTACTTGGAAGTAGTTAGTGTGTCACTGTGGCGTTGTGGTTTTGAAATTATATACAAACAAACCTAAGAAAAAAGTCAAATTGAACCCTGCCTCAATAGCAAAAATGTGATAAAATACTTACTTATAATTACTTTTTCCTGGTTAAATATAAGCTAAGTGTTAAACTTTTGCTGGCACATTGTGTCCGTGTGTATATACCACCACATACCTGTGTGTTTGTGTCTCTCTTTAGCCGAAGTAGGAGTGTTCTAATTGCATAGCACTGTGCGGGACAGGTGGGGGAAGTGTCCTTGACAGTCTATTAAGGCAGGATATCCCTGTTGCCACTAGCAGCAGATTGCCCAGCAATTCTATGGTTTCACTTTCATCCGCCGGTAGCCTACTGATATCACTCCTAGAATTCACAATAACCGGGTCCCCTGAAGTTGTTGTGTATACATTGTGGATTGTTAAAAGTTAGGATTTAAGTCGTACTGTGGGGTGTATAGTTGTAAGTTGCAATTACTTGCACATGTAAAAATGCCAAAATATTTACTAAAAAATGCGTTGCATATCCAGCGTGTAAACTTTATTTTATTTTTATTTCATATGTCTGTTTGTGCATAAAATTTAGAATACATAAAATGTAATGCCACAGTAACACCATTTTAAAAAATGCAACATAAAACATGGTTCCATAAGTACTACCACATTTTCCATCCATTTTCTACAGCTTATTCCCTATGGGGTCGCGGGGGGCGCTGGTGCCTATCTCAGCTACAATCGGGCGGAAGGCAGTGTACAACCTGGACAAATCGCCACTTCATCGCAGGGCCACATTTTTCCAATAATAATTAAAGTTCCATAAAGAAATGATAGTATTAAAATGGAATGTTCTTCTGCCATTGTATCTGTGTGTTTAGATGGTGGCACTTACAGTTCAAGGAGTCCCAGAGGGGGTGCATTCTCCAGCAGTAAAAGCCTTGAGCCCCTCTTCTCTTCTTGTGAGCTGGATCCAACCTGCACATCCCAACGGAAAAGTGCTTTGGTATCACCTGAACCAGACTGGTGTCGGCACCATATTTACACACACTGATGCACCCGGGAATCACACCGTGTCTGGTAAGGCATGTTTTGTCCCATTTTCTTCCCCATGACCGTCCTTTTTTATTGTACCGCTCTCCAAATTAGTTTTTTTATCGGCTTCTCATCCCCTTGTTTTTGTTCTCGTACCTATTCCATCTTCTCTCCTTCACTTTGTCATTTTTAAACCGTCGTCTTGTCTGTTAACTCCTCCTCCTATCCTCCCTCTATCTGTTACTTTGTAATGCATTTATGTATTTATGTGTGCTGCTTTGTGGAAGGCGTCTAATGACTAAATATACATCACATTTCCACTGCATACTCTCTCTCCCATTTCCTTACCCGCACAAACACTAACACATGCAGAAATTTGCAATTGTGGTAGAACCCAAAAAAATACAAAATACTCCAAAACCCTTTTCCAAGTGCCGCCATATTGGTTGTACTGCTGCATTCCTCAATAAGTAGCACACAGGCCAAATACAGATATCCAATATCACCCATATAGGGAAGTAATGCAGTCTTACAGAAAACTCTTCATCAAAGGGGCGTAGTGATGTAAACTATGGCTTACGTAACAAACATTAGCTTTGTGTTTCCCGAAAGAGACAAGCGGTAGTAAATGGATGGATTAATGTTAATTGGCGAATTAGCCAATGATAGTGTAGCTACTAACTTTGGCTAATATTTAGGAGTTTAACGATTCTTTTTAACGATTTGATTTAGAATTTGCGGTTGTAGAGACTGTTTTCTGGGGGGGGTTTTAAACAATACGGTCCGACACGATTAAGTGAGGTGAAATCGATTCAGTAAATTTTTACCAAAAACGATTCACCCAGTGTGACTGTGAAATTAATACTGGATACTGGACACCGCAGGTGAAGTTTCCTATATCCATTCATGGTATTTCTTGTAAGGGACTTCGATATCAATGAATTATGAATAAAAAAAAAAGCAAACTACAATTAATGGACAATTATGCATTCATATCTTATTTGAATAAAGTGCAATCAATACTTTAGGTTGAATTAATGCTCTTATTTTCGACATTCAAGATATTTCCAATAAAAGTATTTTCTAGTATCGTTGAAATTGATACCTTGCCTTTGAAATCAATGTTGGAGCAATATCCATCTTCCGGAAGGCCGACTTGCCGAGCACAGATCGCTCAACTTGAAATTCTGGAATAGAAATCAATCTATCGATATATCGCTCAATCATTAACCCCTACTATTATTGAATGTATAGCTTATCGTAGGAACATCACTGCACATTGTTAGTTGCTTCTCTGGGACTACTCTTGTATGTGTGCATGCGTTTCAAGCATACAGTATACGTGTGGACCAGACAGCAGTGAGGAAACAAGCATGAACACCAGACTATTTCCTCGGGCTGATGAGCTATTTTTATTCAATATAATTAGGAACTTTGAAAAATATAGATATCTAAAAAAAATGTTTACATAAGCTAGTCAGTGGTTTTGTATTAAAAAATGTAATTTTAAGCAAGTTTCAAACAGCCTCTTTAATGGAGGAGATACACTGTCAGTGGTTGGATAGTTTGATAGGTAACACTTACTCTCTAAACACTGGGAATAAGGTTGAATGACCAATAAAGGCAGATGGTAACATTTACCGTTATAGTATGTTTTATTAAACTATTATTTAAATGTTCTTATATTTATATTTATGTTATTTTAATTGATTATTATTATTATTTGTACTTATTTTTATGTTTTACAATACTGGCCTTTACAGTATCTGCTGAAAAAAATTCTAGCCCTTAGACAAATGTAATTTAGGACCCAATGTGTTTATACATTTAGTTCACGCAGCGATATAGCAGCTGCAGGCCCTATACCATCAGTCATGACACAAACCTTTGAACACAATTAAGTAATTTAAGGAAAAGTAACCCTCAAACTCAAACTTTATTTATATAGCACTTTTCATACACAGGCTAGTGGCAAATACACACTGCACTACCTTTGAGGCATCCACGCTGGAGAATAACAAAAATTAATGTCATCTAAAAAAAAAAAGAGTATAAAATATATTTAAATATAAAATATAAATAATATAAATATTGCAATAATAAGTTAATACAAATTATCAGTAAAAAACCTGATTAAAATGGGGTGTCTTTAGCCTTCTTTTTTTTTTCTCTGGCAAGCTGTTCTGGGGGTCATACTGGCCCAATTCCACCTCACCGTGGGTCTTTGTTCTGGTATTTGGTAAAGCTAAGAGGGCAGTGCCAGAGGACCTCAGGATTTGCAAGCATTGATACGGTAAAAGCAGATCAGATAAATAAGAAGACGCAAGGCCATTAAGACATTTACAAAATAGTTATAGAACTTTAAAATCGACCCTGAAGCGGATGTGAAGCCTTTTCAGCGACTGTAAAACTCGTGTAATGTGCTCCCGCCTTATGGTCCATGTCAGCTCGCATCAGCTGAGTTTTGGAATAATCGTAGACTTCTGATATTCTTTTTGGGAAGGCCACAGAGCAGGGCATTACAATACTCTAACCTTAGAAAAAAATGACTGTGTTGGTTTAAAATAGTGTAATTTTGGTAAACGTTTCTCCCTCAGGTCCTCAGGACCTATAAGTAAAACGTCTGTTTTGTCCTGGTTGAGCTGTAGGAAATTCACTGCCATTCATGACTAATGCAGTTAAAAAGGGTATCTATCAATTTAAAACTATTTTCTCCAAAGAGATCGTAACGATAGCTGAGACAGAAACCAAACACATTTTAAAGCAGGGGTATCCCACAGCCTACAGCTTGTTTTTTCGGGGCCCTCAGCATATTGTAAAAATTAGTTTGATTCCATATTAATTAGGTATATCTTTGGATATTGCTCTAATTTTTGCTTTTTCACCAGTAACACAAATCTAAGTTGGCGGTTTTGTTCTTATAGCTTATCATATATTGACATACATTAGATTGGTTTTAGCGTCGTTAATGAGCAAACTTTGTCAATTTTCCCCTCGAATCTTTCCATTTTGTGTACAGCCAACAGAAGAAAAAGATTGGTTTGAAGGACTGTCAATACAAGATAGCCTAGTAAACTGTTACAACTACATCATCTCTGTTATCACACTTAGGGATCATACTAATCTACAGCATTTTTGCAACTCACTCTAGTTGCATCTTTATAAACTTAATGGCTTATTTTAAGTAATTCTGTTTTGAGATATTCTACCAAATTGGTGTCATTTGATTGTTGCAACTCTCAAAAAACATTTACATTTACAGTATATCCTTTTCCAATTGTAAATCTGATAATACACATTATGAAATATCGGTACTCACTTTTTTTATTGACCCAACTCAGTAAATCATATTACATTTTTAAACACGTTCCTATTCAAATGAGAAGACTCATTTGAATAAGAGGTCTAAGAGTAACAGGAGTGAGTATTTAGCATACACTTGGCAATCTACTCTACATGAAATACAGCTGCATGGTATGTATTTTGACAAGCACATTACAGTGGTTCAACAAAAAAAACTTATTTAAAAAACAAACAAAATTAAACTAATAATTTTGGTAACAGGACTATGCTGAGTCCTATACAATAATAGTACAATCAAAAATATACAGTACATAAATATAAATGAATGAACCTACTTTTGGTCTGCGGAAAATCTGAATGATGCAACTTCCTGTGGAATATTACACATTTTTCAGTAGGGGTAATGTGTTAGGGAAGTGCAATTCAACTGGCGGCTCGGAGGCCAAATCCGGCCCAGGTTTGAAACCATTACAGCCCTTTGATTCATTTTTGTAACATATTCCTAAAACACTACAGTTCTCCTATTGTATAGAGGAACTTTGACCACTGTCAACACGTTGGACATCATTGCATCAACATGTTAAATGTCCACTGCAGATGAGGCTGGTTCTCAACACAAGAATAATATTGAAGGGAGAAGTCAGGTGCCAACCCTAGAACATAGCACCCCAAGGTTATTAGCTCTCTGGAAATGTGTACCCTAGCACAGTTTTAGTGATTTTGTTAGTGTAACCGTAATGAGTAAAAACACAGGTACAGGGACAATAAAGTGAGAATTTTTACTTAATTATTTTTTGGGGGTTTTCACAAAAATATTGGGATAAGGAGTGACACAAATATGTAAAAGATAATTGTGTACATTTCTAAAGGATTTAAAAGGTTATATTTTATGGTAAAATCTAATCTTAGGAAGCAAGGACAGACAATGATATTATTACATTACAGTGTCCAAGATAGATTAAATTAATCTTTTGAATTATGTTTACTATTTAGTAGGGTTGTGAATCTTTGGGTACCACACTGTTCGATTTGATTATTGTGGGTAACCATTCGATTCAGAATTGATTCTTGTTTCAAAACGTACTATGTTTAGCTACGATCCTCCATGAAATAGATCAACAGCTGTGATACATTTCTGTATTACTTAAAAGAAAACTGGTTTTGTTTAATAAAGTTCCACTTAAACATTTAATAAAGTCAAATACAAATAAGGCAACAAAAACAGTATCCCACATTTCGGTAAATCTATACAGAAGATATGGGTATCTACATCAACAATATGACTTGCCTGAGTGGTTGGACAGGACAGATTTAGAAAAAGAAAACAAATGTACATTCTTAGAATCAATTTTTTAATCGATTAAGAATTGTAAAAAAATAATAATCACGATTCATTTGGAATAATTTTTTTTTTGACACCCGATCAATGTGCAGGACATTCTGGTTAATGAAAAACATTAATTTTACAGTCAATTTTATTGCGCATTTATACATTTTATTACCAGGGCATCAAATTGCAGTGATTTGGTGGAATGGCTCATTCATATCTATTGAGTAAAGTGGCTGTACGAACATTAATTACATGACAGGTATGTTGCGGACACAGGCCCACCTTTTTTAATCAGTAAAGTAATTTTATCCAATCAGAGCTCACTTCATCAAAAGAACCAGACATTAGGTGTCAAGCACAGCCCGGGTCTCCTCGTGTGAGTGTACCCTTCTCTTAAGTGTGCAAGTGACTCTTTAAAATGCAAACACAAATAAATAAAGTCAACTAAAAAGTATGGTATCAGTCTTCCATCACAGGCAACAGCTTTGCAAGGAACCAACACACTATTGCCATGGTCTCTGTGGTTAGTGTGTGTGCACCATGCAAACATTGGCAAACATAAATAGTAATGGGCAGTAATACTGTAAAGGCCTATTGTGCCAACATGTGCATGTAGCCCCGCGTATACAGTATACACACACACACAAACACACACACACACACTCTGCCTGAAATATCCTTAGGGAAACCCTGCACACCCAACACTGTCTCGCTCTCTGTTAACTCTGTGTATCTGCTGTCTGACACATTAAAGGAGAGCTCATCAACAATGCTCAGAAATTTACCAGCTTTCCATAAGTACATACATTTTATTGCAAAAAGGCTTTGAGTGGTGTCAGAACAAACAAAACAAAACAACATCAAAGGAGACATGCTGTATAGGTTTCAGTAATGATTGCTGCTGTTTAAAGTGACACTTTTCATCTTAACGCACAGTACTCCCAGGTTTGTCATAACACACATACGCCACAGCAACATTATATAACGATAATATAAAAATAATAATAACAATAATATACTATATATATATACATATGTATATATATATATATATATATATATATATATAATTTTTAACAATTAGCATTTTGTAAATTGTATTAGAATAAAATCATTGATTTGATGACCTGTGTGTCAAACTGTGCCACTTAATTTCTCTATACACTCAACAATAACACATTTTGCAAGTAGGGCAAAATCTCATATTCATTATCAAATCCGAGTAATTGCTTAACACGCCCAAGTATGTTTCTGCTTACAGTTGAGCAATGATTTCCTTCAGGAAAAGTAACAAATAGGCTTGTTATTAATAGCATTTTAGCTGTTTGCAATTATTACACTTCATAGAAAGAATTAAGCACTGCTGTTCAAAAGTACCCCATGTGAATCGATATTAAACATTGCCGTCATTAGCTCACGATGAATGATTGCCTGCAATTATATAGATTATGGCATTAATCATGTGTTTAATTGGCCTTTTGTGGGCTCATTATTAATTCACAAAGGCAGGGAATAGAGTATGTTATTTTATTTATTAATGATTTCTATCTTTTTTTACGCTGGCTGCAGTGTGCTTTCTGATTGGTCTGTGTTACAGCAAAGGTGTCAAGTGTATAGACATGGTGCAATGGCATGAGACAGGAACTTTTCTTTTCATGTAACCATCCCCTCTCATCAGTGTCAGTGTAAAAAAACAAAAAAAACACTGTAACTTCCGAATGAATTCTACTGTGAGCTACTGAAAGAAAGAAAAATTAGATGCGGCAGATATTTGACAGATTTCCGTCCCTTTCCCGTGTTCATAGCACGGATATCTTAGGTACTGTCTGTGCTCAAAAACATTCTACAGAGTTTTTACATCTGCATTAATTCATAAAATTGAAATGTATAATTGAAATGTGTTTTCTCAACAACAACACAGTACTTGACATTATAAAGATCTCTTGTGGAAATAAAGGGTCTGTAATATGGGGTTAGTGCTTGTCACATTATTGCATCTTTAATAATGTGATACAGTAACATGATACCATGCATTTTGCTTATATGTTTGTGTCTTTACACTGATAAAATGACAATATTATTCACATTCACATTCATTCCAACATTGACAACACTAATAACTGTTTTTACTGATGTCCTTACTAATACAAAATGCATGCTTTAAGGCAATAGGTAAAACGTTACTTATTTACTTCCTAATTTGGAATGTCTGTTTTCTTTGTATATTTGTATCTATAGGCTAGTGTATGCATACATCTGATCTCAGTGTTCTTAATTCAATAGAATTCACTTTATTTTGAACATGTTCAAACTTCACAAGCACACATTTTACTGAAGTGATCAACCGTTCAACTCAAGGGAATGGGTCAAATGCAGAGGACAAATTTCACCACACCTATTGTGTGTGACAATCATCGGTACTTTAACTTAACTTAACTTAACTTAACAGGAGTGGAAAGAAGCAGAGCTTGTCTGGTCCCACTCCTGTGCCATAAGCAGCAAACAAAATTTGAGACACATCCCAGAGCCTCAGACAGGAAGTTTAACTCTCCAAAATTTAGAAGATGTGGTATTAAAGCCCTCTCTTTCTTTCCGTTATTCTTCTTCCAGTTCATGATTTTGTGAATCATTTGCAGACATAAATCTAATGTTATTCTTGGTTTCTTACACTTTGCTATATTTTCATTACATTTGTAATTTCTCATGTAATTTCTCTGTTGTTTCATTCACCCTCATGTCGCCTATCTGTGGCTCCTTATGTTGTATATCAGGTGACAGTTGGCTCCATTTTCTTGTCATATTATCTGACGCCAACAAGCAATGGCAAACTGTCAATAAAATTCAATTTCGGGTCAGTTATTTTTTTTGACTCTCGCAACACACATACTGTAGTCTCATAGCAGCTCTTTAATAAGAGGTCTCTTTTTTGTTCTACATATTAGTCAAAGGTTTCACTGTTCTTACAATTACTGTCATAGCATTGTCACATCACAATGCTCTCCACCCGTTTTTCACTTCTCGGTGATCACTGTTAAAATGATTGAAGCTTCCTCTCTTGTTTCATAATCAGGCATATAAGCACACGCCTGCATGTATGAGAGTGCTGTCCCATACACACACGCACACACACACACACACACACACACTGGTGGAAAGTGGGGTTCTCACTTCTGCAACAGAACAACACTGCCCTCTTTAGGATGAGTGATCTTACGTGTGTGTGTTGGTGGGCGGGGGGGTTGTGTGTGCGCGCGTGTGCGTGCGTGATTTGAATAAGAAGTACATAAGTTAATAATGTTAAAGACAGTAGTCAAATAATAATTATTTTGGATTCTTTGGTTATCATTTGTCATGCACACTTGAAAGTCTAATTTTCACCAGTTTTAAAGCCATTGCCATGTGTATTATTTGCATCATTAGGTTAACTACATGTGATGTTACATGTCTAACAAATATAGTTGCTGCATTTTATCCGGTGTTCCACTAAAAGACATCAGAACATTGGTGATTTTTACTATTTACTATGCAACAGTTACATTACTGTATATGCATGCTTTGTAAACGGTGCAACGAAGTCTTTACTACTTAACCCTGACTGACAGATGTTCTTTATTAAACACAAACACAAGACAAAAGTAAGAACACACACACACAAACATACACATTGATCAGTGGTAATGTTAAGTACGGGGGGACAAACAAGGCATGTTAAGCAATAGGGAACAATGCGAGGAAACTGGGGGGAAGCTCTCCGCTGAGCATTATCCAAGTGTGTGTGTGCGTGTGTGTGTGTGTATGTGTGTGTGTGTGTGTGTGTGTGTGTGTGTGTGTGTGTGTGTGTGTGTGTGTGTGTGTGTGTGTGTGTGTGTCGCATGTGGTCCATAACGGCTGACTTGCAGCTGAGATGCACAGTTGGATGTCTTTTTACATCCCCCCTAAATATCAAAACATGCACAATGGGGGAGGACATATAGTATCAGTTAGGTTATTGGCGAAATGAGGTCAATAATATATTTATTTAAGTAGTTTGTGCATTATAATGCAATCAAAATGTACATTGGCTTATCAGATTTGAAATTCTAAAGTCCTATACTGCAAGATGGAAATAAGGAAAATAGGACATTTCACTTCCGTATAAAAAATTGAATTTAATGTATGATCCTTAAAGTGAGGATAAATAATGTATTAATCATTAAGCAAATCTATTAAATCAATATTATTTATAGCATGCTGTAAAATTGCACAGACTATATGTATAACATATTCACTTATACATATTTCTGCAACCCCTATCCTGTGATGCCAAAGTCTATTGTTGGAGTCATTATTTGAGCTAAAGTTGTTTTACCCCCTTCTTTTTGTCATAAATTTGATTTGCAAGCCGTTGTATGTAGTCAGCTGCTAAGTGAATGACCATAAAACATTCGGTCAACTCCCACGACACCTTGAAATATTTGCATTGGGCTCTTTAGATCGGCCACCTTCCATCTAAAACATGGCACTACTTAAATAAACAGATGAAAAATAGCAAATAAATGTTCTGCCAATTTGATATTTCCCCACAATAACAAAAATAGCAGACACCTGAAGATCCACTCAAGGGGTTATGTGATTTCTTTAAGACTGCATAGCGAGGGCCTCTATTAATAAATCATGTCAGGACGCCGTAGCCTAAACGCATACCAAGGTATCATAATTATCATAGATCAAAAGCTGATGACATTACAGCGTCGGACCGCTCCCATCCCGTGTCAGCTCCGCAGCTGCCCGTCTTTACGTTGTTTCATTATTGAGTTATGGTATGCATAATTTAGCACGGACAGATATGGATCCATCCATTGAGAGTGGCAAGAATGGAAGGAGGGTGGATTGCTAGATCAGGAGGAGAGCAAAGGATGAATGTTGGAAAATACGTCATTCAATGTCTCTCTTGGACTTTCTATACTTATTTCACCTTCTGTAACTGTTCTATAAGACCTAGCGCAATATATTTCTCTAAAAATAAAATTAACAAATAGGACCCATGCATGTAATGTTGCATGAAGTGGATGTTTGTATACAAACATACAAGTGATTCTTTCTCCCTGTGATGTACAGGTTTGCTGCCATTCACAAACTACTCGTTTGTGCTGGTGACCTGCACAACTGTGGGATGTGGCACCAGTTCACCTTCTACAGGACGCACCCAGCAAGCTGCTCCCACTGGTACAAAAACTCTGTTTTGTCCACTCCAATTGGAGACATAACTCTTAAAAGCCTACACTTAAAATGGTTTCATGAACAGTAAATGGCGTTAATATTTGATTCATTAATTCACTTATTTACATTATGTTTAAGTGTCTAAGAACAACATTTACTGTTTTTAGATGCTCACTTCCATGATTTTTTTCTGCATTGATTGTTAATATCATACTTTATTTCCCATCCACACATATTCAACATGTACTCTTACAAGTCATTATTTACCAGCAGTATTCTATCTCTATATTGTTTTGTGCTACATTCAACCTCTTTAGTCCCTCATAAGGCTCCTCCCCTTCTTTCCCCCTTCTCCACTTATTGTGTCTTCATGTCATTGGCGACGCTGCCAGATAAATCAATCACATCAACTTAAATTAATTAAATTGTGTAATTTACAGTAACGTTTTCTCTATCTAAGGTGTGATGCTTGATTAGTTTAAAAAATAAATAAATAAACACATAAAAAAATTGGAAGTGTATAATATATCATATTTAAAAAGGGTGGATGTCCTTTTATAGTGGCATTGATTTACTCTCTATTCTGTTTGTTTCTATTTTATTTTCTGCAGGACATAATTATTACCTCTGATAAACAGAATGTCATACATGATTTTAAGATTAAAAAAATATATATGGAGATGACTTCTTTATGTTATTTATTGTGTCAGTTTAAAGGCCTTCATACAGTATTGAAGTGTAAAAGGAAATGGTCATCTAAACTGACGTGGAATTGTTTATCTTCTCCACATTTAGGTGCCTGGCCAAGACCCAGACATGTGATCGTCAACACATCCGTGGTGGAGCTGTTCTGGGATCAGCCGGCCTGGCCTAATGGACTGGTCTTCCGGTACAGACTGCGGAGAGACGGTCACACTGTTTTTACCGGAGACCACCGTGAACAGAATTATACTGATACCAGACTCCTGCCAAACCGCAGGTACACATGTGCACTCGACTTCCACGCATGAGCCCGAAAACACCTGCAATAGCAAACTGCACTCGTCGCTCTATAATTAATTTAATTCCAGATTTGTGTGTGCTGTACGGGTGGTGACCCTGCGTTTTCCTTTGAGGACTGCACTCTTATACATCTGTTTGTGCCATTTAATGATCAAATATTTGACGTGCCAATGATGCACATTCCCACACAGTGAAATCACAAATCTGATCTGACTCTTAGTGCCCGATCAGCAGAGCGTAGATTTGATGTATTTGTTTATTTTTATTTAACCTGTATTAATCTGTGCTTTTTTTCAGAGTGTGATTTGCTGTGTTAATTATTAGGGGAGTGAAAAATTATTCCGATGGTCAACCTCTCAACCTCTTCATCCCAGTGTTACGATAGATAGATACAGTAGATAGATAGATTGACTGATAGAAGTGTACAAAATCAGAGCAGATATCTCTTTGACATAGATAAAGAATATAAGGACTTATTTGTACGTGACATTTAATTTTCCCTCATTCCTTTCTGTTTGCCAGAAAGCATCCCCATCCCGACCTGCTTTGTATTTCTTCCCCCTTTTAAAATATACACTTCCTCCCATCTCATCCTCACCCTCTCACCTCATTCCCGTTCTCCTTATTTTCCTAATTCAGCCCTGCAACAGAGAATCACATCAGGAGCACCGGCCCCATTATCTATATGCCGTGTGCTTTCACCCTCTATGTGTATGCCTGTGTGTGCACGTGTACTGAAGACAGCTCAAAGTGGCCATTGATTATTTATGACAATGTTGATTAGCTGTCACTTCACTTCGGCACTTCAGGAAGTGTCTAAGATGACGAGAGAATTAACCTATTCCCTGTGGCTGGCCCCATAGGACACGCATGCACAGCCGCAGGGAAATGGATGCAAAGTGACCAGGCACACACACATTTTAGTTCGTCATAACTTGGGATATCCCATGGTGGTGTTTAAGTTCAAGAAAAAGTCTCTCCGTGATAAATTGTTTCAATTCACCCTGCTTTTCTCCCCTCCCAAAGTGTATTTTCTATGTTTTTATCTATGCAAGTAGCTCTAATACCATTTTCCCCGACTGTCTTCTAACCCACTGCTGAAGTACTAATGGCCTCCTGTTTAAAACACTCAGCCTAAGAACAATAACCTAGCACCGCCACCTATTAATGCATGTGTGCCCAAGTTTATAGCAAATTAAAGGCTTTTAATGTTAAATGGCGGACCACTTACACAGCTAATGTAGGCTTTAGCGTCAGCCAGCCACACGCTCTTAAAAGGGGAATCTATCTTATGATGTCATGGTAGCGAACGCGTCGGAGGAGGCAGACGGGACAGATGGAAAAGTGCGCTGAGACTGCATGAGGATGATGTATACGTTTAGATAATAATTGTAGTAGAAAGTAAAGCTTTATTGACATTGCTTTTTTTCTAGGAAGATCACTAAAGGCTTCATGATAAAATAACAAATAGAAACAGACAATATCAGCCTGTTAGAGTGTGAAATTAAGATTGATTTGTAATCATTTGGAGGTACAGATAACAAGCAGAGATTTAAACATTGGTGGACCGTATGAATGCAATGAACAACATAGAAGTCCAGGAGTGAGGTTATCAATGCCTTAAGGGGAATGAGCAGAATATTTTAATAGGCTGTAATTGAGTTTTACCTCCAGTGGAGTAAAGTTAAAATATGTAATGTTGGTGCCTAATTTTGGACCACTTTACTTTGATAATAATTTAAAGCAGATTGACTATGGACGGGGGAAGGAACAGAGGAGAGTAGTGATGATTATTTTATGCTTTATGCCATTTCTAATGCTAATTTTCCAAAGAAACCAACCCGCCTTACTGCGCCAGTCCTGAAATGGTGGGGAATATTATTGTTGACTTAGCCATGACAAGTTCATTTTTCACTGCTGACATCACCATCTGCAGAATAGTTTATCATATTATGTGGTGGCATCACAAAACAAAGCCAAAAAAAGCAAAATACACTTTTTAAGTTCTTTCTTTTTAGATATCACTATGTTGAATATGAGGATTTGACCTCCAAGTGTTTATACATACTTGTTTAAGTTAAATTAAAGGACCAATGATTTTCACACACACTAGGTGTGGTAAAATTTGTCCTCTGCATTTGACCCATCCCCTTGATCACACCCTGAGAAGTGAGGGGAGCAGTGGGCAGCAGCGTTTGCCGCGCCCGGGAATCATTTATGGTGATTTAACCCCCAATTCCAACAATTGATGCTGAGTGCCAAGCAGGGAGGCAATGGGTCCCATTTTTTTTATAGTCTTTGGTATGACTCGGCCGGGGTTTGAACTCCCAACTTACCAATCTCAAAGCGGACACTCTAACCACTAGGCCACTGTGTTTCTGAAATGATCTTATTCGTCAAATAAGAAAACCTGAGTATGATCAATATCTCAGATGACTGAACATAATAAAATGTTTACAATAAGCAACTGATGTAAGCCACAGTAAAATAAAATATTTTTGTATGACATGATGATGACATTTGCGCAACAAAACAGTTAACATGATAATGTGAGGTTTTCTTTTGTGCACAGAAGTGTTTATGTATAAACTAAGATTTTCTTATAGATGTTCATTCCTATCACCTCTTTAGGTATGTTTATGAACTGGAGGCCAGCACAGCTGGCGGTGATGGTGTGAGTGACAAATACCTTATAAAAACACCAGCCTGGTGCCCCGCTGGGATCCCGGCTCCACACAATGTGACAGTCACAGGCCCCCACTCCATCTTCTTGGCCTGGACCCCTCCTGGTGAGTAGCAGTGCAAACAGATGGATGGTCATTTTCACAGGGTCTTTATCAAAATGACACTCATATTAGTCACCATTGTCATGGTGTCTAATGATATAATTAACTATGACATTAATATTTGTCTTTTAAAGACCGCTTTAGTCTAATGACTTTAAAAGATTAACTCTTATTTGAGATATTTATAACCCTTTCTTGCTACATTAAACCGAGCACTCAAACTTCTCCCTTTGAATCACTTCTAACTGGGGTCAAACCAAAACAAAATCGCAAAATAGTTTACCAGTCACCTTCTGGCCTTTTTGGACCCATGCACGCACCCACACACACACAGTAGCAAACACTCAGGACTGAGTTTCATGCTTATGGGCTAGTGATTGTCTGCCCTAACCCATCTATCGCCAGCTATTATGCTCTCATTAGCATGATTTCCTATCTCGGAAACCGCTTATAGGGCCAACCAGCGAAGACACTTCTCTTTGTTGCGCGTGTGTGTTTGTGTTGTGTTTTGCTTGGGTCTATTTTCCTGTGTGTGTGTGTGTGTGTGTGTGTGTGTGTGTGTGTGTGTGTGTGTGTGTGTGTGTGTGTGTGTGTGTGTGTGTGTGTGTGTGCGCGCGCGTGCGTGTGTTTGTGTGTGGGCACGACGCTGTGGAGATATTTCCATAGGCAGGTCTATTCTATTGTCATTATGGGTTGATTTTAAAGGTGAGGAAATATCGTCTGGGTTCTCACGCTTGGTTAGCTTCCTGAGCCCAGAGCTTGGAGTGTCTCTGACTGTGTGTGTGTGTGTGTGTGTGTGTGTGTGTGTGTGTGTGTGTGTGTGTGTGTGTGTGTGTGTGTGTGTGTGTGTGTGTGTGTGTGTGTGTGTGTGTGTGTGTGTGTGTGTGGGTGAGTGCATGTGCGTGCATGTGTGTGTGTGTGTGTGTATGTGTGTCCCCCTCACTGACAATGTGCCTGTCTGTGTGTACGTACATACACAGGTGTTTGCATCTTCGTATGCATACATTGACAGCCAAAGCACCATAACATGGCTGTTAAAATGACATTTACAGTAACAATACAGTATATCTCTGCACTGTAGTAGTGTTGTTTGTGTAGAATTGTAAATAAAGAGCTGCATGGCTATGTTTTGGAATGAAAAGTTCCTAACACAACTTGAAAATCACAGTGCCGCTCAAACGTATGTAAGGGAGGGGGGGATGTGACGTACTTATAAATATCCTTCAGTGTGTGTGAAAATGTGCTCTTATTAAAAGTCCACTTTGCCATAGTGAGAAGTAAGTGTGGTGTGTACGTTTTTGTGTGAGTGTGTGTGCATATGTAAGTTGGGGGGCAGGGGTGAATAATTGAAGTCTTTCATTTGTCCAGTAATCAGTTCATTCTCAAAGATATCCAGAGTTCATGAATGTTGAATAACCCATCATAATACAGTTGGCCTGAATTATGGAAAAATCTCCACGGAGAATATTAACAGTCTAGGTGTGTGTGGGAGTTCAGTGTGTTTCTGTATCCATTTCGGTGTCTTTGCCTTGTTGTGGGTCCACAGTTAAGACCCATTTTGAGGTCAGAAATATAACCACACTTTTGTATGATCAAGTTGAAAAAGATCTTCCTGGAAAATAATGTGGACTAATACATCTATCTTACTTTGTAAATATTGAATTAAATGGAGTACTCTAGCTCTCATATTGCAGAATAGCATCTTAAAACGTTCTAATATCTTAGCTATCTATGCTAACTCATCACACTGTCCAAATACTTCTGGAACCCCCAAAATCTAGTCCAGTCTAACAATCCTTCTCCATCTTGCCTTTTCCACAGACCAGTTCAGCATCAGCCAGCCTATGCATTACAACATCCTGTTGAATCCAGGAAGTAACAGTGCCACAATGCATCCTACAGGCCAACACCTGAACCTTACTGTAAAGGGTCTACAGCCTTTCACCACCTACCTTGTCCGAGTGCAGGCATGTCAGAGTGGTTAGTGTCAGATGCTACGTGCATTATTGTGTCATCTACAAGACTTATGTGACAGAAATATACATTTTGGTCCGCTTATCAGGTACCTCACAAAATAAAACACCTAATACCTAAGGTCCGAATAACAAGTGCTAAACTAAAAATGTGCACATTATTAGTGGGCATGTTGCGGTCCATCTACTAAGACTGTGTGCAGAGTTGATAACAAGTATGAAAGTGGTTTAGACCTTTTTTTTTTTTAAAGGTGTTTGCTTGTACTACCGTCTGTACCCATGGAAGCACTCATTTCCGTCCACATTCACTACATGTGCTGTAACAGTCCAACCTGTGCTGTCGCTATGTGAATTATGCAGCAGACAATTATAATATGAACCGCCTTTTCTGGGCGATATAGAAGTGCAAGCTTGACAAAACAAACCATTTTTACCACACCGAAGGTGCACTCAGGGTGGTGGCGGTTAAATGCATATTGCAGGATTTGCTTCTGCCCGAGTGCAGCTGGCATAGGCGTC
Source organism: Nerophis ophidion (assembly GCF_033978795.1). Lineage (NCBI taxonomy): Eukaryota > Metazoa > Chordata > Actinopteri > Syngnathiformes > Syngnathidae > Nerophis > Nerophis ophidion. Next base: position 21,597,227 of record NC_084612.1, on the reverse strand, counting down.
TATTTACGTTCTTGGAAAAGTAAAAATTAATTGAAGTACCGTTAATATTGTGAAGTGAAGTGAATTATATTTATATAGCGCTTTTCTCTAGTGACTCAAAGCACTTTACATAGTGAAACCCAATATCTAAGTTACATTTAAACCGGTGGGGGTGGCACTGGGAGCAGGTGGGTAAAGTGTCTTGCCCAAGGACACAACGGCAGTGACTAGGATGGCGGAAGCGGGAATCGAACCTGCAACCCTCAAGTTGCTGGCACGGCCGCTCTACCAACCGAGCTATTACTACATAAAAACAAAGAAACAGGCATTCTTCATATTTGTAATGAACAATAACATGAACAACAAAATTGGTGTTTGGATGCAATTCACATTCTCAATTGTCATACAGGTGTTAAAAAGACATTAACCATTGTTGATACTAAACATTAAAACACTCTAACTTAACTTTGTTGACAAGTGGTGATGCATATCGTGACAATGGAGTTTTCCTGTTTTGACTCCACCGTTGTTTAAGTTATTCTTCTTTTTTAAATCAGTGTCACGAAAAACCAAAACATAAGTGCAGAGTATAAATCGATCACTAAAGAAGAAAACATATTTACAGTATGTAATGCTTGCAGAGATTGCACAATATTTTTAGAGGTCTTATACATTACAATGTACAAAAGCTACAATAATAAGACTGCTTTTCATCTTTTTGTCATGACCATTAAAAAAAAAATGTTTTCTCCTATGTAGGGGGGTGTGGTGTAGGAGAGGGTGTTTTTGTCCATACTTTAGAAACTGCCCCGGATGGTCAAACACCACCCTCAGTAACAGCAGCTGGTTCCGAAGTCTTGGAGATCCATTGGTCTCCCCCTCAAAATGCCAATGGGCTTGTCACCTCCTACCATATATACAGGTAACATACACAAATGCAATCAATACATGTGTCTTGCTATTGCTGCTACAGGTTGTCACTCTCGTCAAGTGTTCAGTGTTAACATTACGGAAGTTTTTCACCTCCTACACAAATATTTTGCTGATTGGGCTTAAAGTTTTAGGTAATGTGTCTTCTAGCATAGCAGCCTCTTATGTGTGTGCATGCGCTACTATTGTGTGTTTTAAGTCACGCTGAAGGTCGTGCTATGCTTGTTGACCAAAGTGTGTGTTATCTGTATGCAGGGTCAGACGGGACTAAGCCCTTTAAGTCCTCAGGAAACACACATTAGCATAGAAGCATACGTACACACTGTGACACACCTGGCATGACGAGACTCAGGCAGACAGGGACTGAAGTAGTAGTATCTCTCTCTCCCATCTCTCTTTCACTGTCTCTATACCACACACTCTCAAACACACACACACACACACGTACGTCCATTTAAGTTTACCAACACAGTTTGGACTTTACTGCATGTTCTATAAAGATTGTTTTAATTTCATGAATACTTTGGCCGACAGATGTTGCATTGCAACATCTAAACGCTATAGGCAGAAACACCACAAAACACATGAAACAGAAAAATCTGCAAGTTACGAATGCTGTAATCATATAAACGTTGCAGGATCAAAAACAAATGCCACAAAAATACTGCAAATGCAAAAAAAAAACGACCCAAAACATATGCATGAAAAGAAACGCTGCAAGTTCATGGGAAAAAAAATTGAAGTTTGCCAAGCTCTCAAGAAGTTGAATTTAGGAGCCCCAGACCTGAAAGATATCTCCCTTTAAAGTTTAAAGACATGAGTGGGATACCCAGTAGAAAGATATCCGAATTTAAAAGGTATGTTTTTCTATGTGTTTGTTTTAAAAATGTAAGTTTGTCAAAGTTAATAATGATGATAACAGTTATTGCTAATTTGCTTTAAATGGGAACTGCACTTTTTTGAGAATTTTGCCTATCGTTTACAATCATTATGAAAGTCATTACGACGGATGCTTTCTATGCATTCTTACTTGTAAATAAACGATAATAAAGGTCCACTCACAGTGGAGCCAAAGGGAGGTCCTCTATTCTGCCCATAAAACCCAACCAAAAAAACATCCAAAAAGTGCCAACAATTCTCTATTTACATTTCGTGATTTGAATATTAACCAAGTATTAGTGATATTGTCATTATCAGCGCTAACGCAGACAAACTGTTTATAGCGGCGCCTTTATCACAAGCGTGTTTTCCACTGTTGTCATGATTGACTGATCAGTTGCTTCCTAATTCATGTCTCTCAACTGGATAGTAGAAGGATGAGGACATATTCTGACTGGTTTGTCAACTTTGATAGCCAATTTAGATAGGGAAATGGCGAGAACGACACCAAAAAACGCTTGGTTTCGCCCCATTTTCCTTCGCGAGGATTATGAATCATTCTTCATCTAAATGGGAATATATGAACATTCTAGCAGTCAGCATCCTAATGACAGCAGACATTGCACACTAAGTGATGTTTCATAATGTTTGTTGGCTTTCAAGAAGTCTGCAGTGAGTAGAAAAAAAAAGCGAATGTTGTGATGCGTTTTTTAAATCAATGCGCCGTGTACCTGTATACATTGTAGAAACGTGAGGTCCACTCTTGCTTTATAGAACTGTGTTTAATGAACACCTTCATACATCCATTATACTCCGCTGTACTCTTTACCAGCATCGCTACCGCTTCCCGTGCTGTCAAACATTCAACTTTCGGGATCACGTGAGAGACTCGAGAACCCAGTCTCTTAAAGGGGCCGTGCCCATTTTCACAACATTACATCCATAAAATTATCAAAATACATAAATATTAAATGCCCTTATGAATGGGCCCATTACTAAATCACTTATACTTACATCATGTATATAAAGGCTTAACGGAAGTCTCTAAAAGTTTTTTAAGGGCTTTATAGGCTGAATAGAGCGGGCTCGCATAGGATCAATTGTACGTAAGCAGACTTTTGATTGTATTTATTCAATATTTGGAATACATTAAAAAATATGGCTATCTTGTCTTTCATAATAATTGTGAACGACATGCAAAATTCCCAAAAAAGTGCTGTTCCCCTTTAACTGCATACATTTTTTGACGCATCAGTTGCTAATCAGGCAGATTGTCATTACGTTGTTTTATTAAAATCATCAGTCATGATCTAAAGTGGGCCATTCTGAGGCAGGAAAATCCGTGGTTGAAAAAGGGTCCCACTACGGCTGTGGTGTTTCTGTAAAAGAGTGTTTGTGTCTATTTTGTTTTGAGCTGTTTAAAAAAAACATAATGTTTATTAAACAAATAAATGATAAACTAAAATTTGCATTAAGCAAACATATTGTCCTGTCCGAAGTTGATAGCATTAAAAACGTATTCAAGAATTAAAAAAAACAACTCATCTATGATTAATATGATTGATTATAGGTTAATTAAATATTTTAATCAGCCCTAATAATAATTTTGCCCTTTCTCTTTGAAGAGAGATAACTCAGGTCTCGTGCCCATGGTTGCTCGGCTAACTTCCTGGTAGCCTAACTCCTGTTTTTAATCAATCCATCACAATTCATTTGTATAACCCCTAATCACAAGTGCCTCCAATTACTTCACAAACCAAAACGACATTCTCTGATCTGAACCCACATCCGGGCAAGGAAAAACTCCAAAAGTTCAAAATGGGAAATTTCAAAACCTTGGGAAGGGGCGGCAGATGTCCTACGTGACTGGCTGCAATGGATGCCAAGTGAGTACAGTTTTTGAATTGTTAGATTAAAAAAAATGTAAGAGTCCATTGGGAAGACTGCAGAGGGTTTTTGGGAATAGAAGTGTTGCCCACCCTGGGTCACGACCTGTAACAGCTAGTGCCTCTTTCAGACTGGTACCTCTCCAGATATTATCCATGGCCACGTGGTAACCTCTCAATACTGGAGAGGGGGAGCACAGCAGAAAAGAAAAGTGGCAGGGCAACTGGTCTTAACAAGGGTCTATTTAACAATTAGTGTATATAAATGAGTTTAAAGGTGGGACTTGAATGCTTCTATTTAGGTATAATCTCTAACTATTGCTGGTAAGGGCATTCCAGAGTACAGGAATCCAAATAGAGTTCTGTGAAGATGCAGTATTTATTTTAATGCATGTTTTTTGGGGTGTCTGTGTTCGTTTTTGGCATTAGCAGCATTTTTCATTTGCTTTGTCTTTTAATTCTAAAGTATTTTTGGTATTTCAGCCTATTAATGTGCAACAAACTCCAGATGCATTTGTTTTATGGTGTTTGCGGGGTGTTTTTCTATGTTTGGAGCTTTTTGAGGTTGCTGCACATTTGCCCCATCAGCCTCAGTAGTTTATATTTGTAAATTATATATACTATAATAAAAATATAAATCAAGAATATCCTTACATAGTGTAGCGTGATGGAATGCAGTGAAAAATAAAGAACAACATTAAATTAATATTACTGTGTTTCTCCCTCAGGTCCCCGGTGGAAACAGAAGAGGAGCTGCTGGTTTTCATCTGGACTAGTGGGCCACTAGAGTTTTTTGATGCAAGCCCTTCCTTGCAGCCATTCACCTCCTACCGATACAGAGTTCAAGCGTACAACTCTAAAGGCTCAACTATGAGCCACTGGACACAAGCCCGAACCCTGTCAGCCGCACCAAAAGATATGGCTCCTCCCACTGCCACACCCACTGGTGCGTCACTTAAAAACTTCATTGAGTTTTTGTGCTTTGTTTGATGACTGAGCATTAATCCTGCATATTCTACACAGGTGCATATGCTATCCATCTGAAATGGAGTGAACCAATCCAGCCCAACGGTCTCATTTCAAACTATAAACTACTTTACAAGAAGCGCCAGCTGGACCCGACGCTCAACTCACCTGCAGTGATTGCACTCACTTTAGAGGTAAAAATGCAAGCACACTCACTCTCTAATGCATTCTTTAATAAAGTCACTCACGATTCTAATAGAATACTAGAACCGTACCAAAAAAATCTGAATGCAAAGATAATTAGAAAAGCACTCAGAGAACTCAGACTTCTGCCAGGCAATATTTACCAATACTAAGTAACCCCTTCTCCTTGTCATGAGACATATTGACTGCAAAACTCCACACAAGGATTTTATTTGTGGATTGTTCCTCTGCTTTTAACACCGTACACACAAACATTCTGTTGCACCGCCTCTGGGACCTTCATGTCCACCCCACGCTGGTTTTATGGATGTAAGAGTTTTTTTTACATTAAAGACCACAATAGGTGCTTTAACTGATTTTAATTCCAGTTAACTGATTTAAAACACGTCTCCCCCAGATTTGTGTTTTATTTTCCATTGTCTTCTCTGTTTACACGAACAACATCTCTTGCAACAGTGAAATAATGACACTTTTTAAGTATGCAGATGACATGAACCTGGTTGCACAAATAACCAACACCGATGTTCTGAACCAATTGTCTGTTTGGGATCACCATGAATTGATTAACGTGGACCCCGACTTAAACAAGTTGAAAAGCTTATTCGGGTGTTACCATTTAGTGGTCAATTGTGCAGAATATGTACTGAACTGTGCAATTTACTAATAAAAGTTTCAATCAATCAATCAAACCATCAGTCCCGAAAATTTAAAATCAAAGGCATGTTGGTGATATTCAGTTACGTCAATGGTAGGGATGTCACAGTATGAATATTTCTTATCACAGTTACTGTGTCCAAAATGATTACGTTATCATTATTATCCATCCATCCATTTTCTACCGCTTATTCCCTTTCGGGGTCGCGGGGGGCGCTGGCGCCTATCTCAGCTACAATCGGGCGGAAGGCGGGGTACACCCTGGACAAGTCGCCACCTCATCGCAGGGCCAACACAGATAGACAGACAACACTCACACTCACATTCACACACTAGGGCCAATTTAGTGTTGCCAATCAACTTATCCCCAGGTGCATGTCTTTGGAAGTGGGAGGAAGCCGGAGTACCCGGAGGGAACCCACGCAGTCACGGGGAGAACATGCAAACTCCGCACAGAAAGATCCCGAGCCTGGATTATTTTCAAATGTGCTCAGAATTCTCAAAAAGTACTCATTGTGAAATCTTTTAACAGAGTTTTATTAAAAAAAAGCCTAAGACGTTCAAAATGATTCCTTTGTTGAAGAAACATTATTGTAGATTAAGAATAGTGTTGCATGGACCTCAAGTAGAATTTGAATGTGCACATGAAAACAACACAGGCATTATAAACAAAGTAATATAGCAAAGACTAAATAACATAAATAAATGAATATAAGTGTGAAAATTGTGCGAGATGGCACCTTATGGACATAAGAAATAAACAAAACAAACGTAAGAATTGTGCTGGATGGAACCTAAGGGCGACTTGTCCAGGGTGTACGCAGCCTTCCGCCCGAATGCAGCTGAGTTAGGCTCCAGCACCCGCCCTTCCCCCCTCGACTCCGAAAGGGACAAGAGGTAGGAAAGGATGGATGGATGTATCAGTGTTCAAATAACATAAATACGAGCTATAATTTTTTGTCATCTCATTGAACTGAACGCAGGCTGTGAAGATTGTGTATTTGATGTGAGGTACCACTCTTTTTAGTTAGCCAAACTGTTGCACTGAACCACGAGGAGGTGTTTTTAGAGAAGAACAAAGCTTGTTTATTAGACTTTATCTTCTTTGCCAAACTGGTTTGAGTTTTGTATTGATATCAAAAAGTAAATACCAAGTTTTTTTTACATGTTTTGATTTTTTATATCAAAGGCATTACTTAAAAAACTGTTCATGTGACATAGCATTTTGTTAATGTTTTAATGTGTATAGTTAATTGCTACACAAAATATTTCTGCTCAAACACTAGATGGATCTGTCTGTCCCAATACAGCATCTACATGTACATATAAATGTACATACAACAACTTAAAAAAAATACCTCCCTCTGTCAAAATGAAAAAATGGAGTTAAAGGCATGACGTAATGAGAAAAACCTGACACGTTGATATTATTAATGAACAAAAAAAATAAATAAATACTTGTCTTTACCTGTATAGATAAAGTTTATATCTAGCCTTTTTATTAGACTTTACAAATTACATGATGGTATTGCATTCACACCTCACCCCAACACTACTTTACCTAACAATCAGTAATTTTGATTTCAATATTGATAAAAAATAATCGTAATTATTATTTTGGCCATAATTGGCAGCCCTATGTATAAGACTAGATGTCATACGTGAGCGCTACTTTATCTCTATGGACAAATAGTGCAGTTACATCTTATGGCTATCAGGTGCCATCTTTCAAAATTCTTACATTGGTTTTTATTTTTGAGTCTCGTATGTCCATAAAGTGTTGTCTTGCATTATTTCACAAATATTTTAGTTATTTAAATTATATTTTTTCTGCCATATTACTTTGTTTGTAATGCTTTTATTGCTTTCATATGCACATTCAATTTCTACTAAAGGTCCACGGAATAGTGTTTTTAACTGCAATAATGTTTCTTCTACAAAGGAAATCATTTTGAATGTGTTGCTTTTTTAAATTAAACTTGGTTAAAAGATTTCCGTATGAATACTTTTTAAACATTTTGTGCACATTTAAAAATACAGCGATAATAATGATAACGGTGATCATTTTGGTCACAATAACCGCGGTAAGAAATGTTCATACCATGACATCCCTACTCGTGTTACAGACTGGGCTAGCACCGTTAAGGAATGTTCTCTGTGTTTAATTGAGTATTGTCTTAGGCCTTTTGATGGCATTTTGTTTATATGTATGAGTGCCATATGTACGTTGTGTGAGTGTTAATAATGAAATTGTGACATTTAAGACATTTCATATTGCTATTATATTTTTTTTGTGCTGCAAAAAGATGATTGTGCTACTAGTTGTTTTCATTTAGTAGCACGGCAAAAATCTAAGCGTAAAGTTCTGGAGATTGACAACTGAAACCAAGGCCTTTTTATGTCAGCAAACACATTTTAACTTTGGCATACAAATGGCAAATAAGGATCGGCGTAACTCGGCCTGTCGCCATCAAGTCTCCACCTCGTCGCTGCCACCACAGCCCAGGGGGCAGTAGACTACAGACTGCGGTAAAGTAGGCAAGCTTCGTCGCTTGAAGAAGCCTACAAGTTTTGGTTGTGTTTTCCACTCCATTTGCCGAATGGTGATACACGATACATATCTCTATATATATCAGTCCTAGTTACCTGAGATACTAAGTACGTCATTATTATGACTTAGTGATATACTAAGTCAAAATAATGACTTACAAAGTCAAATTAATGACTTACTGTAAGTAAGCGTTTGCAAAAAGCGTTTCAAAAAAAGAGTTTAAAGTGGGGCCACATGCATATGCTTAATTTATTACAGCATTTGTGAAGCCTGTAGTTGATTTTTATTATGTAAATGTTATATTTTTATCAACATGTGATAGCAGGGACCCTGCCATTCAAAACTAAGCTGTTACATTACTAATGATTAATGTAAATATAGCTGAAACAATAGTACAATTGCAATAGCAGAGACTATTCATCCCTGAACACCATGGAGTTCATGTAGGCTTTATAATGCAGTTACATTATTATATCAACTATCAGAGACAGCTTCAGGAAACTCTTTATTTAACATAATGTCCTTTTTTGCTGCTTCAACACAGCTCAATCAACACAGAAAAAGGTAAAGCGAAATAACTTAGTTGTTAACTGTAGGTCAATAATGCTTGTCTTTCTCTCAGACAGACAGGGCTTTGATGTCCGTAACACACACACACCGCACAGTGAGCTAACGTTACGCTAAAAGCTAATTAGCCTCTACTTCAAAGACTGAGCTGCCGCTTATGTTTCTAGAACGTCAATGGGCTCATAATGATTTTTCTAGTAGTTGACTTGGAAGTCTTTTCTATAATTTGGGGAGAGTCCGCTGCATTATGCTTACCTGCTAAAAACACCTTTCTGCTTACTCCACCGTCTCTCCTCTCTGCATTTGCCGTGAGCACTGACTCCATGTGCTCTGAATATGCACTGGTGATTGGCTATTACATGCGCTCTGAATACGCACTGCTGATTGGCTGTTACAGCTCTGCGTGTAACCAATCAGATGGTTGTGTGGGTGGGACAATGCTGGGTGCTGCAGAGGCGTACTGACAGAGGCAGATGCAGAACTAAGTGGAGCAGCTTGTTAAGACTTTAGCTTAGGCGGTGGCTCTTTGTTGTTAAAGCGGCCACCTTAATACACAAAACTTAGCGGGGAACCCTGTATTCATCTATCTTTGAAAAGTTTATAACAACAACTGTAATCTTTTAATGCTAGACATAGGGAGACCCAAAAATAATATGTTCATTCATTAGTACATTTTTTTTTCATTTCAGACCGATGACGTGTCTGGTTTTGTCTGGAAGCATGCAATTTTGCCGTCATTCTGACGTTAGTTTTCCTGGCGAAATCAACCAAAATAATACGTCTAAATATAGTTCTAAACATACTCCAGGTCATAAACTTACAATGAAATGTCGTCAAAGTATAATTTTGTAATGTATTCATTGCACTTTGCTGGTCTATTCCTGGAGTGTTTAGTGACCAGGAGGCACTCTATCACGCACCCAGCGGCGCAAGAGACGTACAAAAAATACAGAGGACAACCAAAAGAAATACGTATTACCCTCATCTGCTCAAAATCTTCATTAGCTTTGGACCAACAATCATGGAGAAGTTATGACTTCAATCAATGTTTATTTATATAGCCCCAAATCACAAATGTCTCAAAGGACTGCACAAATCATTACGACTACAACATCCTCGGAAGAACCCACAAAAGGGCAAGGAAAACTCACACCCAGTGGGCAGGGAGAATTCACATCCAGTGGGACGCCAGTGACAATGCTGACTATGAGAAACCTTGGAGAGGACCTCAGATGTGGGCAACCCACCCCCCTCTAGGGGACCGAAAGCAATGGATGTCGAGCGGGTCTAACATGATACTGTGAAAGTTCAATCCATAGTGGCTCCAAGACAGCAGCGAGAGTCCCGTCCACAGGAAACCATCTCAAGCGGATCAGCAGCGTAGAGATGTCCCCAACCGATACAGGCGAGCGGTCCATCCTGGGTCCCGACGAGCGGTCCATCCTGGGTCCCGACGAGCGGTCCATCCTGGGTCTCGACTCTGGACAGCCAGTACTTCATCCATGGTCATCGGACCGGACCCCCTCCACAAGGGAGGGGGGGACATAGGAGAAAGAAAAGAAGCGGCAGATCAACTGGTCTAAAAAGGAGGTCTATTTAAAGGCTAGAGTATACAGATGAGTTTTAAGGTGAGACTTAAATGCTTCTACTGAGGTAGCATCTCGAACTGTTACCGGGAGGGCATTCCAGAGTACTGGAGCCCGAACGGAAAAACGCTCTATAGCCCGCAGACTTTTTTTGGGCTCTAGGAATCACTAATAAGCCGGAGTCTTTTGAACGCAGATTTCTTGCCGGGACATATGGTACAATACAATCGGCAAGATAGGCTGGAGCTAGACCGTGTAGTATTTTATACGTAAGTAGTAAAACCTTAAAGTCACATCTTAAGTGCACAGGAAGCCAGTGCAGGTGAGCCAGTACAGGCGTAATATGATCAAACTTTCTTGTTCTTGTCAAAAGTCTAGCAGCCGCATTTTGTACCAACTGTAATCTTTTAATGCTAGACATGGGGAGACCCGAAAATAATACGTTACAGTAATCGAGACGAGACGTAACAAACGCATGGATAATGATCTCGGCGTCTTTAGTGGACAAAATGGAGCGAATTTTAGCGATATTACGGAGATGAAAGAAGGCCGTTTTAGTAACGCTTTTAATGTGTGACTCAAAGGAGAGAGTTGGGTCGAAGATAATACCCAGATTTTTTACAGAGTCACCTTGTTTTATTATTTGGTTGTCAAATGTTAAAGTTGTATTATTAAATAGAGGTCGGTGTCTAGCAGGACCGATAATCAGCATTTCCGTTTTTTTGGCATTAAGTTGCAAAAAGTTAGCGGACATCCATTGTTTAATTTCATTAAGACACGCTTCCAACTGACTACAGTCCGGCGTGTTGGTCAGCTTTAGGGGCATGTAGAGTTGGGTGTCATCAGCATAACAGTGAAAGCTAATACCGTATTTGCGTATGATGTCACCCAGCGGCAGCATGTAGATGCTGAAGAGTACAGGGCCAAGGACCGAACCCTGGGGAACTCCACACGTTACCTTAACATAGTCCGAGGTCACACTGTTATAGGAGACGCACTGCATCCTATCAGTAAGGTAAGAGTTAAACCATGACAGGGCTGAGTCTGACATACCAATTCGTATTTTGATACGCTCTAATAAAATATTATGATCGACGGTATCGAAAGCAGCGCTAAGATCGAGGAGCAGCAACATAGATGACGCATCAGAGTCCATTGTTAGCAATAGATCATTAGTCAATTTTGCGAGGGCTGTCTCAGTCGAGTGATTTGCCCTGAAACCGGATTGAAAGATTTCACATAGATTGTTAAACGCTAAGTGCTCATTTAGCTGCTCTGCAACAATTTTTTCGAGGATTTTCGAAATAAAGGGAAGGTGAGACACCGGTCGGTAGTTTACCATGAGGTCAGGATCAAGGTTAGGTCTTTTAAGGAGAGGATGAATAACCGCTTTTTTGAATGCAACGGGAACAGTGCCCGAGGAAAGTGATAAGTTTATAATATTTAGCACTGATGGACCTAGTAATACAAAAAGCTCCTTGATAAGTTTCCCAGGAAGTGGGTCAAGTAAACATGTTGTTTGTTTTATTCCATTTACACGTTGTAACAATCCTTCTAATGTTATTTCATCAAAACGAGAGAAACTATTTTGGATATTTGCAGTATCCGCCGTATATACAATCGTATCTGTGTTACTATAACCCAGTTGTAGCTGGGACGCATTGTCTTTAATCTCCTTTCTAATAAGTTCAATTTTCTTATTAAAGAACTTCATAAAGTCATCTGCCGAATGGGTGGAGCTACTGGAAGGAGTCCCTTGTTGGGTTAGCGATGCTACTGTACTAAACAAAAATTTTGGATCGTTTTTATTAATGCGGATGAGATTTGAGTAATAATTAGTTTTAGCTAAGGTAAGCATGCGTTTATAAGTTATTAAACTATCACTCCATGCTTGATGGTGCACCTCAAGTTTAGTCGTGCGCCATTTGCGTTCCAGCTTTCTACATAATAATTTCTGAGCTCTAGTTTCTTCAGTAAACCATGGCGTACGCCTTTTTGGAGCCTTTTTTAACTTCAGCGGTGCTATACTATCAATGGTTTCGCGCAGGGCGTTGTTAAAGTTGTTAGTGAGGTTATCAATAGAGCCCACATACTTTGGGAACGGTGCCATTACCGAGGGCAGTAGGTCCGCAAGAGTCGTCGTTGTGGCAGCATTAATGTTGCGGCTGCTATAGCAGTTATTATTATTATTAGCTTGCCGAACATGAGTCTGAACTTCGAATTTTATAAGGTAATGATCGGACATTACTTTAGTATACGGGAGTATCATAACTTTGGAAACGGTGATACCTCTGACAAGCACTAGGTCTATCGTATTACCGCTGCGATGCGTCGATTCATTTATTATTTGTGTAAGACCACAGCTATCAATTATAGTCTGGAGCGCCACGCACGGTGGGTCCAATGGGGTATTCATATGGATATTAAAGTCCCCCATTATAATTATATTATCGGCGTGCGTCACTAGATCAGCAACAAACTCTGAGAATTCACTAATAAAGTCCGAATATGGCCCTGGGGGGCGGTAGATAACGGCCAGGCACAGAGGCAGAGGTGTGGCAGACTTCATAGAAAGCACCTCAAACGATTTATATTTATTATTTAAGTTAGGACTAAAGTTAAAGTTTTCGTTGTATATTAGTGCGACACCCCCTCCCCTTTTGAGGTGACGGGCAATATGCGCATTCGTATAGTTAGGAGGGGATGCCTCATTTATCGCAAAAAAGTCGTCTGGTTTAAGCCAGGTTTCGCTAAGACCGATGACGTTAAGGTTGTTGTCTCTAATGACCTCATTGACTAATAACGTTTTGGGAGACAAAGATCTGATGTTTAGAAAGCCCATATTATAGGTAGTGGGCTGTTTTAAGGAGTTGTTGATAAAATTATCCGTAGTAGCAATATTAATAATGTTGCGTTTATTATGCGCAGTGTACTTAAAATAATTACGACCATATCTAGGAATTGATATGACGGGAATTTTCAGATTGTCTACTTGGCGCTGCGATAAACTGAACGCATCATAATTTGCCACCTCAGTAGAACGCATGTCTAACTCTGACGTAGTCATAGACACAGTAGAAAAAACATTTTGTGAGTTGTGTATTATTCTACGAAAATTGCTATGTGTACAGGGATCATCCAGCCTGGCGCTGGCTAGTTCTAACTTAACTGACTCCATACCCAGGCTAGCAGGCTCTGTAATTGCCTGTGACCGGGCTTGTGTGAAGTATGTCAATTGTGGTGGATTCCTCTAAAGTATGTTTGTAATCACGGTGCTATACCTGTGCTTTTAGACTTAGACAAACTTGACTGATCAACAATCATCTGTTATTACACCCCAAATTTGGTTTCTTTCACTCTTTCAATGTCTACTCCGTCTATTTGTATTTGTTTGACTTTCTCTTCTGCTGTTACTGAATTACATTATCTTAGTTTTACTAAGATATAAACATACATTGTTTTTGTCAAACCATTTCTTTAATTTGTTAATTTCTTCTCGTATTATTTGTATTAGCTTCGGTGTATTCTCTCTTGAACAAAACCCAGATTCTGTTTTGAGTGTTTACCTCAAACAAAATACTGTAGTTAGTGGCTCTCCAGTGTCGATGGTGAACCTTCACTTCACATACTTCTTTCAGGGTTATTGGGAAAGCGATGTAAAAGCTTAACACAATTGTCGCGGGTGGATCAGCCCAATGCTGCATTATTACATGCCCCAAAACTAACAAGGAAGCGCGGCAGACGCATAGCATCAGCTCAAAGTTGTAGCAGTCATGGCGCCCTGTAGTCACACGAGTGTGCCTTTTGACCAATCACTGAGGAGACTGCCTGAAGCCAAGTTGGCCATTCTCTCTTTATACAGGACTCCAGTCCTGCAGCTGCCCCCTTTGGCCAAGTTTTAATTATCCTGGTCACAGGTTTGCTCCTCTTCTGGAGGGTGGTGTAGGCAGAAACAAGAAGCAGGAAGAGGTGGTCAGACGTTCTTAGGTGGGGGAGAGGAAAAGTCTTGTAGGCTGGCTTCAGATTAGAGTAAACCCCGTCCAAGGTATTCTCACCACGATTCGGGCATTGTAGAAACTGTACAAATCTTGGGAGCCCATTTTTTAAGCACGCTTTGTTAAAGTCCCTAGCCATAACAAATGCTCCTATGGATGGGCTTGCATTTACTTGTTTATATTATCATGCAGTAGAGAGAGGGTTAAGGTAACGATAGGCTTGGGGTGGTATGTAATCAGTTGTTAGAATTACAACAGTGACCTCTCTGGGTTGTAAAAAGGTCTGCATACTACTGAGATGGCCTCTAGATACGGAGAGCAGAGGGTGTAGATCATTTTACAGTTCGTACTACAGTCATCCAGTGTGAAGATGCACAGCCCTCTGCCTCAGCTCTTACTGTACTCTTTGATGCGATCAAAGCGGTGCAGGCCTGTTGGCTTAACAGCTATGTCAGGGATGAGCAGGTGTAACCATGATTCCGTGAGGGTAATTGAACAGCTGAAGCAGTTCGCCAACCATAGTTCCAGTTCGTCTGTTTTGTAGACGATGGTTAGGAAAATGCTCGGAATCGGTGGCCTCTGTGGTTTTCGCGCTAGCCTTGCGAGCAGGCCCGCTCTTTCAAGAAATAAAAAACGAGGCCAAAGTTGTTTAATTGTAAACAGATTCGGTAAAACTGCCTTAGAACACACACGGAACATTGTGAACATTGTGAGGCATATCAAACACTGTGACAGTGATACGTAATCACTCCCAAAATCAGACAAACTACCTTGGGAGCTCACACAACGTAATAATGCTCAGTTTAGAGGTATTCATTCAACAAAATGTATGTATTTATTTCTGTTGTAGTTTAGCAGAACTAACGCTCGAAGGATTCATATGGAAGGTAAGAAAAAGAAAAGGAACACAATGACAGTCTGTAAGAGTGTCGGAGACGACCAACAGGCAAGGTGAAACAAGGTGATAGATCAGGGCAAGGAGAGTGAATGGAGAAGAGGTGCATGTATAGATCTATATTCTGTCTGAACGCATGGCCTCTTCTCCCTCTGTGACCTTTGGCTTGTCACTCATAATTAATACAAGATGTAAATGGAGACCTTTCACCTTCTCATTGATATGGAACACTCCGTGGTTGTGTGTGCTTGCGTGTGTGTGCGCACGCGTACGTGCGTTGGGGTGTGTGAAAGAGGCTACTTGGCATGGAATAGACTTATTTTTGTGAGAGACATTTGTCACACACCTTCCTTAGATGCACAGGCGTTTTTTGTTGCACACGAGGACACAAAGAAATGTCAATGAGTGAAAAGGTTGTAAACCACATTACATTATTATGTTATAATGCAGCATTCAAGACTGTCAGACATAAGCCACTTGGAGCCTAAGGTAGCTAAATAATTAATATATTAATTGTTTTTGTTTGTAAACAGAAAATTAGACAGTAACAACAAAACTAATACTTTTTGGTAGCCTTTTTACCAGGGATGTAACGGTATCAAATTCTCCAGTGCTATACTATCACGGTAATAAAGCCACGATAGGATATTTTTGTGGTAGTACATGTTAGAAAAAAAAAAAGATAGTTTATAAAATGAAGTGGCAGGAATGTTA
This sequence comes from Nerophis ophidion, assembly GCF_033978795.1. Taxonomy (NCBI): domain Eukaryota; kingdom Metazoa; phylum Chordata; class Actinopteri; order Syngnathiformes; family Syngnathidae; genus Nerophis; species Nerophis ophidion. The sequence goes on along the minus strand of NC_084612.1, from coordinate 21,581,421 downwards.
CACACTTACTGAAATTGAACACAAATATATTGCTAAATGTTCTAATCATACATATTACTTACTACAAACGTGATTTTTTAAAGTACAAACCCCGTTTCCATATGAGTTGGGAAATTGTGTTAGATGTAAATATAAACGAAATACAATGATTTGCAAATTTTTTTCAACCTATATTCAATTGAATGCACTGCAAAGACAAGATGTTTGATGTTCAAACTCATAAACATGTTTTTTTTTTGCAAATAATAATTAACTTAGTATTTCATGGCTGCAACACGTGCCAAAGTAGTTGGGAAAGGACATGTTCACCACTTTGTTACATCACCTTTTCTTTTAACAACACTTTCCTACCTCCGTTAAAAAGGTTATATTTTGGCCAGGGTTTGTTTGTCTGTCAGATGGTTATGGATATATTTCAATGACATTGTTCAGGAAATGCCATCCATCCATCCATCCATCCATCATCTTCCGCTTATCCGAGGTCGGGTCGCGGGGGCAGCAGCCTAAGCAGGGAAGCCCAGACTTCCCTATCTCCAGCCACTTCGTCTAGCTCTTCCCGGGGGATCCCGAGGCGTTCCCAGGCCAGCCGGGAGACATAGTCTTCCCAACAGTTCAGGAAATGTCAGGAAATAATTCCTCTTATTGACTACGAATTCTTCACTTCCTGCTTGTGGCCTTCCATGTCCCCAGCTTGCCTCCCCGCACTGCGCCGTAGATTCTGGGAGATGTCATTTGTTTTCAGACCCCGCCAATGCTCAAGCACCAGAAAAAACTAGACACCAACATTTTGTTTGATAGATTTACGCGTCACGCCATTATTGTGAAGACTTTGAAACAAAATACCGCGTTATCAACACTACCGTTACACCCCTACTTTTTACATTTTTACCACATAACCTTGTATGGTGAAGCTATAGTGATGTATGTACACGGTAATTTTAATGTTGGACGGTCTGTTAAATTTGAATTTCATTATGTATGCTAGAGAAGAATAAAGAAAAACATATATATATATATTTTACCTGTTGTTCGAAAGGCAGAGTGAATTGATTTTTATTTGCTAAAATGAAATGAGTTGTTTTGACAAATGCAGGGGAAAGGTACTGTACACTTCACAAGATTATGAGTTGTACATCCAAAGGCTTTAGGTTGAGGGCTGTAGCAACAGAGATGTGCAACATTCTCATCATCACATCTGTTTATTCTCCCTTTTTTAATTTACATTCCTTAGTTTAGGGGTCGACAACCCAAAATGTTGAAAGTGACATATTAGACCAAAAATACCAAATAAAATCTGTCTGGAGCCGCAAAAAATTAAAAGCCTTGTATAAGTGATATAGTGAAGTCAACACATGATATACTAAGTGTCTATATTAGCTATATTAGCCTACTATCAAAATGACTATGTGTGGCAGGCTGACACAAATCTTTGTTGACAGAAATGTTGAAATGTAATATTTATTCTACCCATTTTTACAACATTGGAAAACATTAGTAAAAAACAGATTTATACAATGTATGCAAGCTAGGTTCTGTTTCCTGTGGTCTATAACGGCACGCAAACCACTATCAGAAATGCAGGCATTATTACATACACATAATATGTCATGAGAAATGCAGATATAAATTTGATACACAGAGGACATAGGACATTAAATAAGCTCGAATATACCGACAAAGTATAATGATGCAATACGTACATAAAGCTACTCTAAATAGCATGTTAGCATTAATTAGTTTGCAGTCATGCACTGACCAAATATATGCTTGATAAGCACTCCGCTCAAGTCAATAATATCAACAACGTTCACCTTTGTGCATTCATACAGCATAAAAAGATTGGCCAACAAAATGAGACAAGGAATGAGTTGAAGAAATGTATACATGTAAACAAGCTATGGCGAGTTCAAGGACCGCCAAAATTAGTAGAACAAAATGGTGCTCCCCCAATACTCTCATCAGAGAATCATGTTTAATATAAACAATGGAATTTTTAACAATTAGGGAGGTTTGTGTCATGTTGTCCTCCCACAGAAACCCTATTAAAACAAAAAACTTTTTCCCTCCATTTTTTTCTATTTTCATAAATTTTTTAAAAAGCTCCAGGGGGCCATTAAGGCGGCACTAAAGAGCCACATGTGGCTCTATAGCCGCAGGTTGCAGACCCCTGCCTCAGTTCAATGTGTGTTTCCATTAGCCATGTGTGTATTTGTGTGTGTATTGATCTCAGGCTGGGTTGGGAACCCTAGTTTGTGCCAGCCTAGCTGATTAATGGGGTCGTCATGGCAATCGGACTGAATGAGGATACGAAGCACAGGCGGCCTGCATTGCTAGACCCCTACATGCTGCTTGGCACTCATACACACACACACACACACGCTCACAATCTCAAAACACACATTACCCCTCTCCATGCCTTGCAACTCAGTGACAGACATATTAGTCATTCAGACAAGGCTGTCAATGCTAACTTTCTTGTGGACCTCCTTTTTTTAATTGCACCAAGGAAGTCATATTTCGTAGAATTTAAATTTTTGTCACTTTGTTCATAAATATTGTGTTGATTTTGACAAAATGCAAATGAATGCATGATGTGTTTATTTATTAATGTAGACAATGTTATTTTGTCTTTGAATGGCGACTAGTGAACTAGTGAATACCTGTTAAAGGGGAATTGCACTTTTTTAGGAATTTTTGTTATTGTTCACAATCATTATGAGAGACAAGAACATATATTTTGTTTTGTTTTTTAGAATTTTAAAGAAAATAAAAAACATGGCAAAATATGGCAAACGAGAGTCACCATTGTAGCCTTCAAAGCCTTCTAACACAACTTGAAAACCCTCCATCAACCTGTTATGTGCTTGCTACATATATATATATATATATATATATATATATATATATATATATATATATATATATATATATATATATATATATATATATATTAATTAACACATAAAACTGTAATCGGACTCATGTTCACATTTTGCGTGAAAAAGCACCTTAAAATGTAAATTGTTGAATGACAAGGCGCTTCATATAACATTTTTCCCCAAACGTATTTCTGGCCACATAATGCTCTGACACTGATTAGAATATGAAGGCATCATTTCCTCTATAACTTCCGGTGGCGGACTTCACAAGTATTTGCTCAAAACTTGGTGACGGTAAGCATAGTAAGAATTAAGTGCATATTTTGAAAGTCTCTCCAATAATATAGCCAACTAGGTACGGCTGTATAGTATATTAATAGATAATGTAATAAAAACATTCATAAACAACTTAACATAATGCACCATTTATTCTGCATTTATTCTTCCTTAGTTTAATCAGTTGTTTAGACAAATGTAAGCCTTATTTTATTTTTGTTGGCGCAGTTGGACTAATTGTGACAAGTCACGCTATTATTGTGAAGCCGGAAATGTGTGTATGTGAGAGAAGGTCTCTTGACGAGAAGCCAGTGTGTTGACGAGAGACGTGACTGTTGTCAATTAAGAACGTGCCTCTCGATTCCCCCGTTACTGTCTGTCTTTTCTGCTGGGCTTCATTGCACTGCCGGTGCAATGGGCGCCACCTTCCAGAGGTCAAAACAAACATTGTGAATAATCTTTATTTATTTATGGTAATGCTCTAAAAACTAATAATCACATGCGTTAATTTTGACAGCCCTAGTATAAATACATTTTGTTGTAAGTTACAAAAATGATTTTACAAACCCCGTTTCCATATGAGTTGGGAAATTGTGTTAGATGTAAAATATAAACAGAATACAAAGATTTGTAAATCATCTTCAACCCATATTTGTGGCGGCATGGCGTAGTGGGTAGAGCGGCCATGCCAGAAACCTGAGGGTTGCAGGTTAGCTTCCCTCCTATTGACATCCAAATCGCTGCCATTGTGTCCTTGGGCAGGACACTTCACCCTTGCCCCCGGTGCCGCTCACTCTGGTGAATGAATGATGAATGAATGATAGGTGGTGGTCGGAGGGGCCGTAGGCGCAAACTGGCAGCCACGCTTCTGTCACTCTACCCCAGGGCAGCTGTTGCTACAGATGTAGCTTACCACTACCAGGTGTGAATGAATGATGGGTTCCCAATTCTCTGTGAGCACTTTGAGTAATAAAAAAGTGCGATATAGATCTAATCCATTATTATTATTATTATATTCAGTTGGAAATGCTACAAAGACATATTTGATGTTCAAACTGATAAACATTTTTTTTTTTGCAAATAATCATTAACTTTATAATTTGATGCCAGCAACATGTGACAAAAGAGTTGGGAAAGGTGGCAAAGGTGTGCTATGGCTATGAGTTGTTTTTTCCTTTGGCCTCAGTCTGGACCCCCTCTCCAGGGTCCCAGGCTCAGACCGATTATTTTATTTTGTGTTTTATTTTTTTCCCCATTCCCCCCACTTGTTTACCTGTATCTCACCTTTTTTGTAAGGGGTGCCGCAAGTTAGCAGACCATGCAGGGATCCTGTTCTATCTCCCTGTAATGTTTGTCTGACCTTGAATGGGAGTGTGCTGAAAATTTTAATTTCCCCTCAGGGATTAATAAAGTATGTCTGATTCTGAAAAAATACTGATAAAGTTGAGGAATGCTCGTCAAACCCTTATTTGGAACATCCCACATGTGTGCAGGCTAATTGGGAACAGGTGGGTGCCATGATTGGGTATAAAAACAGCTTCCCAAAAAATGCTCAGTCTTTCACAAGAAAGGATGGGGCGAGGTACACCCCTTTGTCCACAACTGCGTGAGCAAATAGTCAAACAGTTTAAGAACAACGTTTCTCAAAGTGCAATTGCAAGAAATTTAGGGATTTCAACATCTACGGTCCATAATATCATCAAAAGAGAATCTGTAGAAATCACTCCACGTAAGCGGCATGACCGGAAACCAACATTGAATGACCGTGACCTTCGATCCCTCAGATGGCACGGTATCAAAAATCGACATCAATCTCTATAGGATATCACCGCATGGGGTCAGGACCACTTCAGAAAACCACTGTCACTAAATACAGTTTGTTGCTACATCTGTAAGTGCAAGTTGAAGCTCTACAATGCAAAGCGAAAGCCATTTATCAACAACATCCAGAAACGCCGCCGGTTTCTCTGGGCCCGAGATCATCTAAGATGGACTGATGCAAAGTGGAAAAGTGTTCTGTGGTCTGACAAGTCCACATTTCAAATTGTTTTTGGAAATATTCGACATCGTGTCATCTGGACCAAAGGCGAAGCGAACTATCCAGACTGTTATCGACGCAAAGTTCAAAAGCCAGCATCTGTGATGGTATGGGGGTGCATTAGTGCCCAAGGAATGGGTAACTTACACATCTGTGAAGGCACCATTAATGCTGAAAGTTACATACAGCTTTTGGAGCAACATATGCTGCCATCTAAGCGCCGTCTTTTTCATGGACGCCCCTGCTTATTTCAGCAAGACAATGTCAAGCCAAATTCAACACGTGTTACAACAGCGTGGTTTCGTAAAAAAAGAGTGCGGGTACTTTCCTGGCCCACCTGAAGTCCAGACGGGTCTCCCATCGAAAATGTGTGGCACATTATGAAGCATAAAATACGACAGCGGAGACCCTGGACTGTTGAACGACTGAAGCTCTACATAAAACATGAATGGGAAAGAATTCCACTTTCAAAGCTTCAACAATTAGTTTCCTCAGTTCCTAAACGTTTATTGGGTGTTGTTAAAAGAAAAGGTGATGTAACACAGTGGTGAACATGCCCTTTCCCAACTACTTTGGCACGTGTTGCAGCAACGAAATTCTAAGTTAATTATTATTTGCAAAAAAAAAATAAAGTTTATGAGATTGAACATTAAATATATTGTCTTTGTGGTGCATTCAATTGAATATGGGTTGAAAAGGATTTGCAAATCATTGTATTCCGTTTATATCTACATCTAACACAATTTCCCAACTCATATGGAAACAGGGTTTGTACGTTGGGGTAATCAGTCACTCACCTTTTCTTAAGTTTTACGTATCATTGTAGCGACTATCTTTTTAAACAGGGTGCAGCGAAACATGCAGTCTCCTAGGAGCTGAGGAGAGAAGACAGGCAAATACAAATTGTATCTAATTGTTGACAAGAATGTTTTGGTTAAGCATATCTGTGTTGGCCCTGCGATGAGGTGGCGACTTGTCCAAGCCCGATTGTAGCTGAGGTAGGCTACAGTACCCCCTGCAACCCCAAAAGGGATAAGCGGTAGAAAATGGATGGATGGATTGGGTAAGGCAGTTAACATCAATCATAAAATAAATGTATTTGGAGAAAAACTGTTTGACCATAATTCAAATACAACATAAATAAGTGATCAGCCAACACCACTGCAGTCGCTGTCCTATTCACAGTGAGAGTGGGGGTGTGGAGATAGCCCCAAGAATGCATAAAGGGTCATAAAAGTGTTGTATCTTAGGACAATAAAAAGACCAATGCTGTAAAATCAAAGCTGCACACAAACTCTTAGACTTAAACTGTGGTTTTAGACAAGAGATTTTAAAAAAATGTGCTTTTTGCCATGACAAAAGCAAAGCCCTTTTCATAAAACCAGCTCAAGTAAAGCACCAATGATTGTCACACACACACTAGGTGTGGTGAGATTGTCCTCTGCATTTGACCCATCACCCTCACCCCCTGGGAAGTGCGGTGGTAGCGGTGGCCTTGCCCAGGAATCATTTTGGTGATTTAACCCCAAGCAGGGAGGTAACGGGTCTCATTTTTATAGTCTTTGGTATGACTCGACTGGGGTTTGAACTCACGACCTACCGATCTCAGGGAAGAGGGCAAAAAAACTTACAACATCATATTAAGCTTCCTTTCTCTCCAACCTAATTAAATGACGGTTTGTACTTGTTTTCTAAAGAAATGTACTTTTTCCTTTCTGAGGCATATGAGCATATCATGCACCATCACGATCTATGATAACTGGCTGATCAATGCACTCCTATCCACATGCAGAGCAAATGATATTACCTAACAGTAGTCAGCCTGACTTTAATCTTCACTATCCATAGTTTGATCACATGACACCATCATAGAGGCACTATTTGTACACCAAATGAACGCATGCCTAGCTGGTGTGGGGAATTATGATATGAAGCGACAATCATACTGCTTAGGAGTGTTCGGCCTTGGTTGAGGTCTGTGCTCCATTGCGTAACATTTTGCTGCTCGCTTTTCATTCTCTCCCTTCTTTTTTTATAGTTAATTTCCACACTAGACTAATTCTCATTACTCAGGTTTATTTTATTTTTTTTGCTTGATCACCACATTCTGAGTGGAGACTTTAGAGGACAAAGCCCCACCTCTTCTTTGGTGAAACTTGCTCCAGAATTTACCATGTATACAATGTCTTTCTTTACTTTACTTAGACCCTTCATTCCTGTGCGTTATTCCTTTATTTCTCATTTCAATCTGTCCATTGTGCCGAAATCCAATTTGCTGCCTAATCTCATTGCTCTTTCTACCTTTCTTTCTCTTCTTTACTGACTCGTCTCTTAACTTCTTCCCTCGGCTCTTCCAGATGTTTGACTGTGGCCCTTAAAGACACCATATGCATGTATTATGTGAATTTCTGTACTCCTGTGTGCATTGGTACCATTTTTGTTTGCATGTGTTTGTGCATTAGCGTGTGCGTGTCTCTCGCTCTATGTGTGCCGTATTAATACATCCCATTGATCAGAGCAGGACCCCTGACAGTCATCATCCCTGAAAACCATCTGGCCGACGCCTGACGCTCCCTCACCCAAACACAAGCTGACACCCTATTAATCTGCTAGCGGCATGCATACATACGTGTGTTCGTGTGTGTGTGCCCTTGTGAACGAATGAGTGTGTGGAAGACAATGTTTAATGTGTATGTTAGAGATTAAGTGCAGGACTATGCGCTTACATTTTAGCCATGCACCTGGCTCTGTGTGTGTGTGTATGCGTGTGTGTGCTCCCCGTGCGCACACATGCAAGTATGCACACACATCATCCGCCAACAACAGCCGGTGCGGAAGGGAGCTGAAGGGTGCTTGGAAATTAAGGTTATTACACAAATTGAGCCATATGGTCTAAATATTTCAGAGCTGAAATTTACTAGGCAATAAAAATGGCCCCTACCTCGGTAATGGTGTAAATTACAGCTTAACCACCAGCGCTAATGATGACCTTCTGTACGCCCCGTAACCAACCGTACATGAAGGACACATTGTTTAAAAAACACCCCAGGAAAGGCAGGGGAGAGAAAAGAAGGGATGCGAAGGGGGGCAGCATGGAAATGGCGATGGAAGCTAGGGGGAAGAAAGAGGTAAGGAGAGCAGAACGGGAATGCAAGAGAAGAATTAGTAAAGAAAATAGGAAGAGATTGATGGAGGGAGAGGAGTCAGAGAGAGCGCAAGCAGCATGTTTACAATCTGTTAGTTTACCATTAAAGGCCCATCAGAGAGTGAGGGCCAGCGAGCCAACTGTGTTTCAAGCCAACAGGAGCTTTCAGACATGGCTCGTGTGTATTTAATCACACACGCTTGGAAGATGTAACAGCCTTTTATTAGTAGTTAGACAAATATTAGTGGCACAAAGTGTCCCATGAATGCAAGAGTGGCAATACTTTAGAATGTCAAATGAGTCAGAATTCAACATATAGCCTGCAGTATAGGTTGTATTCACCTGACTTCACATCCGGCTCACGAACAATGCGAGGCTCGAAGTGGTGGTCCAGAGTTGTAGTCTGTTGACAAGGCACTCTTGGTGGCATTTTGCCTTTCTCGAAGAAAAATACCCTATGCTTGCGTTGTTTAAGGTCCTTAAAACTGTTCAAATCGCAAAAAGGAAACAAGTTTCCTCACAGTTCAGAGGTAATCAAGAAGGGCAAAAGATGTCAAGATTTTACAAAAGACGACGGGAAAAGTGGTATGCACTCGAGACCAAGCCAGCAGAATTGAAGAACACAAAAGTTGTGGTGATGACTTTATTAAAGGTTTGCTTGACATACTTAACGTTTAGGGCAGGGGTCACCAACCTTTTTGTAACAAAAAGCTACTTCTTGGGTACTGATATATATATATATATATATATACATATATATATATATATATATATATATATATATATATATAAATAAATATATATATATATATATATATATATATATATATATATCCATCCATCCATTTTCTACCGCTTGTTCCCTTTTGGGGTCGCGGGGGGCGCTGGCGCCTATCTCAGCTACAATCGGGCGGAAAGTGGGGTACACCCTGGACAAGTCGCCACCTCTATATATATATATATAAAGGGTATTTCTGTCTGTCATTCCGTCGTACATTTTTTTTCCTTCTACAGAAGGTTTTTTGTAGAGAATAAATGATGAAAAAAACACTTAATTGAACGGTTTAAAAGAAGAGAAAACACAAAAAAAGGAAAATTACATTTTGAAACATAGTTTATCTTCAATTTCGACTCTTTAAAATTCAAAATTCAACCGAAAAAAAATAGCTAATTTGAATCTTTTTGAAAAAATAAAAAAAATAATTTATGGAACATCATTAGTAATTTTTCCTGATTAAGATTAATTTTAGAATTTTGATGACATGTTTTAAATAGGTTAAAAATCCAATCTGCACTTTGTTAGAATATATAACAAATTGGACCAAGCTATATTTATAACAAAGACAATTCATTATTTTTTCTAGATTTTCCAGAACAAATTTTTTTTTTTAATTTTAATCATAATAAGTTTGAAGAAATATTTCGCAAATATTCTTTGTCGAAAAAATAGAAGCTAAAATTAAGAATTAAATTAAAATGTGTATATTATTCTTTACAATAAGAAAAAAAATATTTGACCATTGATTTAGATTGTCAGGAAAGAAGAGGAAGAAATTTAAAAGGTAAAAAGGTATATGTGTTTAAAAATCCTAAAACAATTTTTAAGGTTGTATTTTTTTCTCTAAAATTGTCTTTCTGAAAGTTATAAGAAGCGAAGTAAAAAAATTAATAAATTTATTCAAACAAGTGAAGACCAAGTCTTTTAAAATATTTTCTTGGATTTTCAAATTCTATTTGAGTTTTGTCTCTCTTAAAATTAAAAACGTCAAGCAAAGCGAGACCAGCTTGCTTGTAAATAAATACAATTAAAAAAATAGAGCCAGCTCACTGGTTAGTGCTGCTATTTGAGCTATTTTTAGAACAGGCCAGCGGGCGACCTGGTGCCCGCGGGCACCGTGTTGGTGACCCCTGGTTTAGGGTTTCAAATTTAAGTATTATCTTGATATTTCAGGGTTTTTAAAGCCCATTTTTGCCGCGCATGTTTTTAAACCACCAACTCAGCGAGTCTAAATAATAGAAAGCAAATGTGAGCAAAAGCTAAAAGAGTTTAGCTTTTACCAAAAGCAGCAATCATAAATGATGCTTTCAGCACATACACAACGTTGAGGTCTATAGTTCCATTTTAATAGAGACGGGGGAAACCACATGTACTCTTGATGACGCGTGCAAGAACAAGGCAAGAAACATGGCTAAAATTTATAGGGCCATGCAGTTACAGTGAGCTGTAAACACAAAGTTAAATCATCAAATGCAACTTCACCCAAGCAAAAACAATGCATGAGTTACCGGAGTAGTTCAACATCTCTGGGAACGTGACGGATAATATTTTAGATCACTTGACAAATCTTCTTTATTTTTTTGATAAAGTATAGGGTTCAATTCTTTGATTTTTTTGTTCATATCTGCTTTTTTTGGTAAGATCTGGGCCCCTTGCGTACTTCATTCAGCATTGTTAATTTTGTTGGCAAAAAATTGTTGTCTTTCTTATTGTCAACAACCTATTTTCCTATGACGAAATTAGGACGATAATGAATGAAAATAAAGGCACGGAGACTAAAACAATGATGAAATCAATTGACAATTTAGTCAACGAATTAAAGTGAGACGAAAATGTTGACGGAGACGAAATCCAATCATACTTAATTTTGTCTTTAAGCAGATGGGACAAAATAGAAAATCTCCTTTTGTACTAGACCATGATGCCGTGAGCTGAGCCAAGCTTACCTGCCAATACATATGTACAGTGTACTTTAATGATGTCCTCGGCCCACTGCTAGGATAGGATAGGATAGGATAGGATAGGATAGGATAGGTCTTTATTGTCATTGCACAGGTACAACAAAACTTTGTTTTCAGCACAAACCTGTTCAAGATTAGACAAACAAACAGTGTACAGGGTTACAGAACAAGAACGCTGATGGGTCGCCATAAGGCGCCCCGTAAAAGATGGGAAAAAGGTAAACACTGGGGAAGGATGAGTAAAAAAATATAATCTAGACTCGGCTCCTAAGGGGGCCCAGTCTGGAGTGGGAAAAAACCTCCATAGCAAAGCACATACAGTTTATACAACATACATCTCGAGATATCTAGCAACAGGGGGAAGGTAGTTCAAGGTCATGGTGGTAGGCCGCAGCTCTTCAGGCGCTGACCATCACCCCTACGGGGTTTGCGTCGAGGGCTTTGGGTTGGGGGGGGTATGTGTGCCATATATTTTTTGTGGATGTGTGCGTATGTGTGTGTGTAAGCCCGCATTGTGTTTCTGTTCCGCGGCCTTGATGTATTATTCAGTCGCTAGTCCAAAGTCAACAACAACAGGTGTAGGTCCATGAGAGACAAGAAGGGAGTTTGTTGTGTCTTCATTGCAGTGACCTTCGGGAGAGTCTCGAAGCCAGGGAAACAATCCAAGTTAGAACGATTTGTATGCGAGTGAAAATAAAATTAGCTTTTCACTCTAAATTGTCTATGACTGGTCCTCAAAAACTGCGGGGTAGACAGTCCGATGTAATCCACAGTTCTTCCCGCATCCTCCAATCATTTGTGGCAGCTTTGGGGTACTTTGAAGACTGCCAGCAACTTCCAATTTGTCGACAAACCAGAGCAACGCTTACTCCAATCAGCAGATGTCCTGTTGTCATAATTCCGAATAGGTGGATATCTTCACGTTGTTGTCTGAAAAGGGTCGCCAGGCACGCGGCCCTCCTTCTTCTCCCAAGAGTCCGTCGTGTGTCCAGCAACAACCGCTTAGTCACGACAGCAGGTTCCCCAAAACCCAAGATCTTGTCAATTTTGTTGAGGCCAGTTAAATAGTTCCAATGTTTAGATTTGGAGAGCAGTGCAAAAAGAGGCAACAAGAAAGTTAAGACAAGACAAAACAAAGAAGCAAGCAGGAGAGATAAGGGAGAGGAGAGGTGAGCGTCCGCCCTCGATGAGTGCCAGAGGGAAAAAAATAGCTCAGCTATTAATTGCACAAATTACCAATCCAAAAGACCAGCTTTGTCATTTTTCAAGTTAACGCAAAAAGAAAGATAGCTAAGTGAGATATACAGTACAGGCCAAAAGTTTGGACACACCTTCTCATTCACAACACAACTGATGGTTCCAACCCCATTGATAAGCAATAAATTCCACTAATCAACCCTGATCAGGCACACCTGTGAAGTGACTATCTCTTGAAGCTTATCAAGAGAATGCCAAGAGTGTGTAAAACAGTAATCAGAGCAAAGGGTGGCTATTTTGAAGAAACTAGAATGTAAAACATGTTTTCAGTTATTTCACCTTTCTTGTTAAGTACATAACTCCACATGTGTTTATTCATAGTTTTGATGCATTCAGTGACAATCTACAATGTAAATAGTAAACACATTGGAATGAAAAGGCGTGTGCAAACTTTTGGCCTGTTCTCTCTCTCTCTCTGTGTGTGTGTGTGTGTGTGTGCGTGCGTGCGTGCGTGCGTGCGTGCGTGCGTGCGTGCGTGTATATGAAATATATCATAAACATATATCATAAACTTCTTTATTTAGTAATAAACTAATACTCACCCTGTTAAACATTATGTAACTGAGGAGTATCAACCACGACATTTTATCAAATAATCAGCAGACGTTCGCTCCAATGATGTCATTTCGCGGCGTTCAAAGATAAAATAGTCTTCTGTTGTTGAGAAAATGACTCATGCGTTTGGATCGGAAATTTAAATAATGTGCCCTTTTTTGTGCATTTTTTGCTCGCTGTTTTTGAGCTTGAGGCTCAACAGCAACTGACGCCATTCCATTTCCCCACTCTACAGAATGGCCAAAGGAGTCAAAAAGGAGTCAGGACGCATGCGCACTAAAACAAATATTTGACATTATAGGTATCGCGTTATCGCATTAACTTTTACAGCCCCAATATATTTTTGTACTTCCTTTTATTGTCATTCAAATATTGCTGTAAAAATTAGTTGTATAGTATGTGGGCTTAGGTCCCTATTTTTAGTAACACTACTGCAGAAACTCACAATGTCTGAATGAATGCTAAAAACGTTATGACAGACCACCTCAAAAAACTGAATGGGAACTTTTCCTTTTTTTTTACTGTATGAGACACCCAAAATGTACATGGAAATAAAAAATGTAGGATTTACAATATTAACTATGAATCAAATCACATCAAATAAAATCAACTTTATTTATAAAGCACATGTAAAATTTACCACAGGGATAGCTAAAGTGCTGTACTATAGGCAGGTTAAAAGATAACACAAGAGAAACGAGCAAACACGAACCGAGCACGATAAAAAATAAATAAATAAAACATAGAAACAGGTTCACTGCAGGAGCATTATGGGATGCCATAGCAGGATGGAGATCACAGAGTATTAAAGGCCATGGAATAAAAGTGTGTTTTTAAGAGCGATTTAAAAACAGGAAGAGAGGAGGCCTGTCTAACACTCAAAAGTAAATCGTTCCAGAGCTTGGGAGCAGCAGCGGCGAAAGCTCTGTCACCTCTAAACTTCAGCCTTGTGTCAGGGACCATCAACAGGGATCTGGGGAGCAGTAAGGCTGAAGGAGGTCGGAGAGATATGAACGATAAAATTCTGAATAATAACCACCTCCTTGAGCTACATATTTTACAATAAAGCAAAACACAACATAAAATGAAACAAACACAGCAAAATATGATCGCAAAGGGTAAAAAACACACACAATCTGGTAAAATATCAGTTTTCAGCAGAACGCTGTTGTAAAAATATGCTTCTGCGTCTGTCCCTGACACCCGTGTCGTGGGCTGGACGCTCTGTAGACAAACCCTGCCCGCTCTGCTCTGTGTTTGCGTGCCTGCAGCGGTTGTGACGTAAATTACCGTAATAACCAACCATTGAAATACTTTCTATAGTTCAAGACTTATGGTAATTTGAAAACGCCACTGCACATCATAACGGCAGCTACAGTTGCAATTGTAAAGGTCTAAAAAAATTGTTTTCGAAACCTCTAGCAGGCCCTTTTGAAAATCTTATTTGGTCGTATGTGGCCCACGACCCGTATTTTTGCCCAGGTGTGTTGTATACTGTAAGCCAGTTTTACAGTGTAAAACTGGATTTAAAATGAGTTTGTTATCTCTGAGAGGAACATTTTAGTGTTGTGGAGTATCAAAAATAGGCATTCTAGGGCTTTTATAGATGTGCCCATTTCTTGCTGTTTTACATGTAATTATCGTGGAGGTATTGGAATAATAGCAGGGATCAACTGTACACTATTTAGATTGTCAGCAGCACTTCTTTTGATTCCCCCACACACCTACAAAGTGTTCAATTTCATGAACGCTCCACTGGACAAATCAGAAGAAACCCGCTAAAGGGTGGAACAAATAGCAACATAAGAGAAGCCCAGTTGGCTTCCATTCACATGTTGCATTTAACCCTCTAAGTCTCTGCTGATACCCTTTACTTTTCTGAGCCACATAGGCATGCAGGGATCAAGCCGAGCTCTAGGAACAATAGTGGCCAGGATTTGCCCTTGCTGTGCTTTTAACAAGCCGTGGAGAGAATAGGTGGCAGCGCAAAAGTAGAGAATGATGAGGCGGATGAGATGGGGAAAAAGAAGACAAGAAATGTGATAAGCGGACTTGGGTGCAGAGTTCATTAGGACCTCAGGCCTATCAAACCTCTTCGTTAGAGGTCTCCAACCCTGATTGGAGGGCTCTCAACATTTTGCATAAACAGCTAAATAATCAGACTGCCGTACTCGCTCTCCTCCTCATGACAATTTCCATCTTCTCATGTTTCCACAACTCCTCCCTCTAAAGCTCTGCAGTGCGCTACATCAAGGTTTTCTATACCTTGGTGCCAAATAACAGTGTTTAGATCTTTCTCCCCTACCATCTCCCTCACAGTCCTGCAAGGGATAATTTCTCAAGTGACTTTTTAGACTTTCTCACAATCTCCACGTAATGACAGGTTGTGTATTATTGTGTCTTGTGCGAAGTCCAATTCTGCACCCCCTCCACTTGTCCTAATGGCTGTTGAATTTTGCAGCAGCGATAGAATGGTTATCACTTCAAAGAACTGTTGAGTGTCAGAGTTAGTACGTTAGAGTCTGTGTGTGTTTGTTTTTTCTTAAGTGCCTGCTACTTCTGAGTGTAGTTTGGTCTGAAGGGGTCCTCATCTGATCCAGACATGGAGGCACTCTTTGTTATTGTGGTTTGCATACATGATTAATCAGTTATATGTAAGGATGTGTATGGTTTGTTTACTGCATAGTTAATAGACAAAACTGTGTTTATGACTGTATTACTTTATAATTGAATAGTTTAAGACTCAACCAGTTGCATCCAAGAGGTTCTGGGTTAACACTCTCTCACAGTCACAATTAACAGCCAATCAATCCTACTAATTTAGAATATCTGATCCCAGATGTTTTCAAGTTTTCATCACAAAAAAAATATTCCATTCATCCATCTTCTTCCGCGGATCTAAAGTTGGATCGCAGAAAAGCCCAGATTTCCCTCTCCCCAGCTACTTCGTCCAGCTCTGCCGGTGGAATCCTGAGGTGTTCCCAGGACAGCTGGAAGACATAGTCTCTCCACTGTGTCCTGGGTCTTACCCATGGTCTCCTTCCAGTCGGCCACCCTTAATATCCTCCCCAGAGAGGCGTTCAAGTGGCATTCTGACCAGATGGCCGAACCACCTTATCTGGCTCATCTGGATGTGGACTCGTAAGAAATATTGCAATATTAATGTGTATGTGCTCATCAATCACACAATTAATTTTGCTTGCTGACAAATTTCACTGTAAAATACATCCAGATGGTCCTACTCAGTGGCCTAGTGGTTAGAGTGTCCACCCTGAGATCGGTACGTTGTGAGTTCAAACCCCGGCCGAGTCATACCAAAGACTATAAAAATGGGACCCATTACCTCCCTGCTTGGCACTCACCATCAAGGGTTGGAATTGGGGGTTGAATCACCAAAAATGATTCCCGGGCGCGGCACCGCTGCTGCCCACTGCTCCACTTGTCTCCCAGGGGGTGAACAAGGGGATGGGTCGAATGCAGAGGACAGATTTCACCACACCTAGTGTGTGTGTGACAATCATAGGTACTTTAACTTTAACTTAACTTTGGATTAAACTGTTAACAAGTTTTAAGTACATAATTCAAGTAAAACATTTAAAAAATGGTCATGTATGACATTCTGACAAATGGCATTTGTGTCTAAATATTGGTCTTTTTTTTTTATTAATTTGATGTTTGCATGCGAGGAATAACCTGTGATTAATCATGATTAATCCAATCAATCAAAGTAATCACCGAGTAATCTGATTTTTTGAAATTATCATTTGACAGCTTGAGATAGCGCTAGGGTCAACAGTCAGAGGTGAAGTCCAAGTTGTTCAGGTCAAATCTTGAGCAATCTTCACACGTGAATAAATAGTTGCATCGACAGTTTTGCAGGATGCAATTCTTAACAGCTAGCTATCAAAATATTTTCATAACCGTCGCCTACAAAAGTTTTCTCCTTCAATCAGTGGGGTAATTAATCTTTCAGAAAGTGCATTGTGGGAATCTGTCATTGGACCGTTGTTTATATGCTGTTGATTCCACCTCATCAATACTGGCCTCAATAAATGTCTGTTGTACGCCTACTTTGTTTTTATATCTCTTGATTAGAAATGCAGTGAAATACTTTGGAATCTCCTGAAGTAGGACGCACATGAATTAAACGTTGAATTAAGCCAGCTATTTTGGGAATTATAGACTTCAGAATCTCAAAAATTATGTTCAATGAGAATTATTAGATTAACTTTTTTCTTTAGTATTTTGCTATTCACATGGCTTGTTAAACAAAAATAAAACTCTTTTAAGACTCCAGATTTACTATATGCACCATCACTTGTTATTAACGGTATGGTTGTTTATGTTAAAACATTTGATTAACAGTGGTTAACTTCTTTTAACACACTTAGGAGCTTAACCCCCTGGGGTCAAGTATATACTTGGCGGTTTTTGTCTACTTTTGAGTTTACCTTTATAATTCACTGTAACAACTGTTTATCTTCACTGTAACATCTCACTCTCCCATTGTAAAAACTGTATCTTGCCTTGTTTAGTAGCCTATTCTCAGTCTCTTTTTAATTTTTGCATCCCGTAATAATATAAAGTCTACATTTCTTTTTTTCAACTAGCAAACAACAAAGTTGTATAGAATTGTATATTTACATTAAAACAATTGACAGGACTCATCTTCTAAATGTGCGTTTGTCATTAAACTGTTGTTCAAATGCGTACATGTCCTATGCAGTCAAAGGCGCTGTCACAATAAAAGTTTAAAAAGAAAAAAAAAGGTGTAAACAATTCGATTTTTTGTCTTTTTGTTCCTGTAAATGGGAAATATCCGTATCCGAACAATTTGGAAGTCCACCAGTGTCCTGTAATAGATTGTGTTGAATTTCGAGTTTCTACTGTATTTTACTTTGTGGCTATGATCAAGCCATCTCTCTCGTCTCACCAGACTGGTCTTTAGCTGCATGTCACAAGCAACTGCGACAGTCACATGAACATGTACGCACTAAATATGTTTTTCCCGGGGTCAGGAGCCGCCAAAGCTAATCACGGCTGTTGGTGTGAAGAGGCCATGCCTCTTCCAGGCCCCTGCAGTCTCCCGCTACCTCTGTGCTGGCCACCCGCACAAGACATACCTAATGGCAATTTTTAAGTCCAGTGTGTGTGTGAGAGGTTTTGTCTAGCGCAAACTGACTTGCAGGGACACCCATGCAGGGCATTTGCAAACACGCACAGGACAGTTGTTCCGGCAGCATCGAATTAGGCAAGTAAACATGTACATATACACACACACACACACACATATGAACAAGGCTTGCCAGCTTGGCATGGGACAAAAAAGAGCAGCGTGTGGTGCTCTGGCTAACCTCAGAAACCTCCAAAAACAATTACAGCTCTCTCAGCACCGCTCAGGCCACAGCTTGCACTAATAGACCTGACTGCAGGACAGAATTGACTTGAGCTGAACTGAACTTTGCTTGAATACAATATGATCATAGCACATTTCACCAGTTGGCACACAAGAGGCTGGCCAGCATGGTGCTTTGTTATCTCTCCAGTATTTAATATTAGGGAACAGGGAGGGCAGAGGTGGCATGTGGAGAGAGACAAACCTGAGGCACACCAGTCACCGGGCACGCTTCTCTCATGTATGATCACTCATTTTCCTGCTACCTGTGCATGTGTGTGTGATAGAGAGACAAAGGGGTGCATGTGTGAGTTAAGGCCATATGCTAATGTTGTTCTGTCCCCATGTCTCTGCAGGGCCCAGTGCTGGGGCCTTCATGAGATAATCAGCATAATTCTTCTGACAAATACACATGGTTACTCTTAATTAGTATCACACATTGTTCCCTCCGGCTGCACCATGCCTCTCCACCTGAGTATCACACACACATAGCGATATGCACTTGCACACACTCTTCTGGAAACTAATACGAAAACAAGAAGCATGCAGATGTTAGTCTATACATGCACACACAATTAGAATGACCTTTAACCCTTCTGCATGGGTTTGCGTCGAAACCTGCTGTGGCTTGCACACCAAACAGAAGACACAATGAATGGGTCGTCGTTCTCCATTAATGTCATGCATTCTCCCTTGTTTACACTTTCTCCAATTCCTGTGTCGCTCTGCAAGTCTCTCACTCCCTACTGTCTTTCCCCTGCCTTTTTTGTGACAAATTTTGGCCCGTGGTCATTACTGTATGTATGTGCTAGTGCACATTGATTTTAGGTTATCATGAACCTTCCTTTTCATGTGTCAAATGAAAGGCAGTCCCGTCTTCCATGTTAGATTTGACAAAATAAAATAAAAGCTTTATTTGCATGTTTAACCTTTGATTTTTTTCATTATAAAAAACTTTTCCTTTTGATTAGTACTTTCAAATAATTAACTTTTTCAATTAAAATTATTTACATTTTAGAGTTTCACTTAATCATGACTAATTACAGGCAATCACTTGCTTGCTCAATAAAAATTTACTTAAAAGGCACTTCAATATTTGGACTGCAATTATATTGTGGGAATGTTATTCAGCAACAGTTTTTAAAATGTTTTAGGCTACTTGAATGCACTACATTTATTTGCTCAAAACTTGGTAACCGTTTTATTTATTGTCCAGTCAGGCTGTATTTTGAAGTGAAATGTGCTAGTGAACACACCAGCTGGATTCTCTCTATGCATTGACCTGATCACTGACTGTATAACAGGGTTCTCAAACTCAATTTACCTGGGGGCCACTGGATGCAGAAACTGGGTGAGGCTGGGCCGCAAGAAAAGATTTCTTAAGAAATATAACATGCACTTTTTAATGAATTCATCTTCTATGAATGGCTTTCCAGCCCTAGCAACATACTTGCTAACCCTCCCGATTTTTCCGGGAGACTCCTGAATTTCAGTGCACTTCCCGACAATCTTCCGGTCCAACCATTCTCCCGAATTTGTCCCAATTTTTTTCCGGCCGACATTATTAAGGGCTGCCGTGACTGCACTGCCTTTAACGTCCTCTACAACAGTGGTTCTCAACCTTTTTTCACTGTGAACTGTGAACATTTTTTTAATTCAAGTACCCCCTAATCAGAGCAAAGCATTTTTGGTTGAAAAAAAGAGATAAAGAAGTAAAATATAGCACAATGTCATCAGTTTCTGATTTATTAAATTGTATAACAGTGCAAAATATTGCTCATTTGTAGTGGTCTTTCTTGAACTATTTGGAAAAAAAGATAAAAATAACTAAAAAAACTTTTCACAAAAAAATAAATCTTTAACATCAATATTTATGGAACATGTCTATAAAAAGTCTAGCTGTCAACACTGAATGTTGGATTGTTATATTATTTTTTTCACAGTTTATGAACGTACATTCATATTTCATTGAAGTATTATTCAATGAACATATTTATAAAGTATTTATGAATTGCCGCTATTTATTAGAATGTTTTTAATAAATCTCACTTGTCCCTATGCATATACCTTCAAGTACCTCCAGGGGTTTGCGCACCCCCTAAAAGAGGACTACTGCTCCACTACATGTCATCGTGCACGCTTTTACATCACACAACCAATGTGCCGGCTCCATAACATGTTGTATGAGACTTGTGCAGAAGAACGTACATGGCTGCAAAACGTACTTGGTCAACAGCCATACAGGTCACACTGAGGGTGGCCGTATAAACAACTTTAACAAATATGCACCACACTTTGAACCCACACCAAACAAGAATGACAACCCCTTTTTGGGAGAATTTCCATACCTTAACACAACTTAAACACAAGAGAACAAATACCCAGAACACCTTGCAGCCCTGAGTCTCCCGGGCTACAATAAACAACACCTCAACCGACGCAAGTAGGGAGGGCGGGGGTGAGGGGTAGCGGCGGTGTGTATATTATAGCCCAGAAGAGTTAGGGCTGCATGGGATTCTGGGTAATTGTTCTGTTGTGCTTATGTTGTGTTACGATGCGGATGTTCTCCCAAAATGTGTTTGTCATTCTTGTTTGGTGTGGGTTCACAGTCTGGCACATATTTGTAACAGTGTTAAAGTTTTTTTTTTTACGGCCACCTTCAGTGTGACCTGTGTAGCTGTTGATCAAATATATTTTGCAATACCACACGTGCGTCTTGCATGGCCAGATGCAACATACAACTGGGATTGCACGCTGTCAGTTCAGGATGTAGGGGGTGCTAAAGGCAGTGCCATTATGGCACTCTCTGAATATTGTTGATCTGGTAAATATCGACAGGGGCTTCGATAGAATTGGTGCCCTAAAATTCAGGGGCCTCTAGGGAGAATTGGGGACGTTGGCAAGTATGACGCTGTCAAGTGCCCTTCACATCAAACTTGCGGGCCGCACCAACATTAAATTGTCATATCGAAGTGCGAGCCGCATAATAACGTCTCGCGGGCCGCAATTGGCCCTCGGTCCGCATGTTTGAGACCCCTGGTGTATAACAACTCTTACCGCCTTTCAGGTAACCATCCACAGTTAAAATAAAAGAGCATGTGGGGTCAAAATAAATTGCAGGGTTTATCTGTGTTTAATGCGATACTTTTTTGTGGCTACTCACATCAGTTAACTTTTGAAAGCCCTACTTTTGATATAAGGCATCAAAGTTTCGGTTTTTTGTACATTCTATTCTTATTTTAATGTGATTTGTTTTGCTTGAGCAATATTGAGCAACCAGGACAGAGGCACATTTACCACATGCTTATGCACAATACATTTTGATGGTTTGACAGTTGTCATATGATAAGATTTTACCATGAATTGATTAACGTGGACCCCGACTTAAACAAGTTGAAAAACTTATTCGGGTGTTACCATTTAGTGGTCAATTGTACGGAATATATACTGTACTGTGCAATCTACTAATAAAAGTTTAAATCAATCAATCGAATTGTCTTAGCCATCACTGGAACCCTAAATTGGTGGCATCACACACAAAAAAAAGCAAACCGAATTGTGGATTCAACACTTGCGATGCTCATTGAGCTGAAGTCTCAGATAGCATAAGTCGAGCAATCTTACTGTATACACTATAAAAATCTGTCAAGACTGCAATTGTTTTTTCTGATTTTAATGCAAGTTTAGAGCCTTATTTTCTTCAGATATTTTGGGTTAAACTCTGAATTGTTTGACTTGAGGGAATTTTTAAATTCAGGGTTCCATAGTATTGCATAGATAAAGTTCTGTCATAGATTTTTCACGGGATAGACCACCTTTGTGTTGTCCTTCAAAACAGAGATTGGTGTGTCATCACTTTAGTCTGGTGCTTAAACTGTGTTGCCTCATCTTGTTACTTTTTTGCATGAGTATTAGGAAGAAACTGTTATTAAGGGGGCTGTTAATAGAATGTAATAGTAGAGTGCTTCTATGCTTAAGCATTTGATTACAGACTGTGTGCGCGTGTGTGTGTGTGCGAGCAGTTAGCAGGCTGATGTGCTCAATTTCATAGCACTTGTGTGTGTGGGTGTGTGTGTGCGTGCGTGCGCGCAGCATGGGGGCCATCAATGTGGTGCGTTCCAGCGATAAAGTGTTTGAATGTATTGCCATCTAGAGGCGTGTAGCAGAGTCTCGGCGCTCCTATAAAAGTTGCCAGCGCCAGATGCTGCTATTGACAATGTGCATATGTTAAGCGCTTTATAGGCCACATGCCTCACATATTTCACTGGCTTTTAAGGTAGAGAGATCTCTCATTCGCGCTCACTTAATCCGTCTCTCCCTTTTGCAACATCTATCTCGCTCTCTTTTCCCCTCACCTCTTATCGGCTTAATCGTTCATTGTCTCCCTCTCTTCCTCCTTATGTCACTACTCTTTTTATTTGCGTCGTCTGTTATTTACTTACTCACCTTTTACCTTTATTTCATCACTCTCCCTTAATTCTCTGCCCTCTCTATCATTACTCATATACTTTGTGTATTTATTTCTAGTCATTAGTTGTCCCTCCCGCTCTGTCTGCTTCCTTATAAACTTATGTGATTTGCAGGAGGATTTAGCTTGTGTTTAGGTGTCCAGGGACTTATTAATCCTGTTTTTCTGTGTACGTAGGCCCGCAGACATATAAACAGTCAAGACATGTATTGGGCTTGTTGTTCAGGCAGTTCATCCTTGGTGCTCCGCCATGCCGATTTGTCTGCCTTTTTTCCTTTGACTCCAATTTGAATTTGAGCCATTTGGATCCCCACCCGCTAATCTCTTTACATATGTTAACTTCTGTGAGAGTTTAAAAAAATGCAGACTCAACTAAAGAAAATAAAACGGCATAATTTGTTGTGATAAATGCTCTGAGACCAGCTAATATCCTAATGTTTTTTTTTTAAACCGTAAGCCATCCTGATCTATTCTTGACAACCATGTCATCCCTTTTCAAACAACAGTGGTCTCTTATCAATTAGTAAATGATGTTGCACTCACACTGACTATACACACACTTTCCCTGCGAGTGCCAGCTTTTTTGGTCTGTGTCCCACTGCCTGAAGCTACTGGCAGGCACACCGTCTCTGTTTGTATGAGTGTGTGTGTGTGTGTGTGTGTGTGTGTGTGTGTGTGTGTGCGTGTGCGTGTGCGTGTGTGTGTGTTGGTGTTGGTGTGTGTTGGTGTAACACAAATACACCACAGGCTTTGAACGCAGTCTTAAGGGACGGCCATTTGCCAGTCTGTGGGTGCCACTTCTAGTACAATATGTTGTAATGTTGACACGACAAATCCCATGCCACATCATTTTAGCTTGTCTTTTTCTTAGTGATTCCCTGTTGTTTTTTAAGAAACAACATGGACTAAAGCAATTGGCACGGCCTGCTACTCAACTCCATGCATTACCTCCTATTAAGTTAGATATTTTTTGGTTTTAATGTTCTTAACTCTATCCTATATTTTTCTTAGAGTTCAGTCCTAGAAGCAGCAGTCTTCGGCTTTGAGCCCTACAGTGAGTACAACCTACTAGTGGAAGCCATAAATGACGCAGGTATGATTACATTCAGTGGCTTTAAATCGCAAAATCAAAATACTTTTTGTAGACACCCTAAAATGCCTTGTTTTTTTCCATGTTCAGGCAGTGTGTCCAGTCCATGGGTAGGCATTCGGACCATGGAGGCTTCTCCATCTGGACTGGTTAACTTCAGTGTGGAGCAGAAAGAGCAGGGCAGGTCCTTACTGCTCAGCTGGGATCCACCGAGTTCTCCAAATGGAGCCATCACGGTACATATAGTAATAACAAAAGACCGTCTTCAAATTCAACATGGAAAGCTTTAAGCTGAACATCATTGCGTGCAAATGTTCAAAGTAATGTACAGTATTTATTATGAAAGTAGTGGTTAAAGAAGCAGGAAAAACCCGCTCTAGCGAAGGTACACATACATAAGTTTGAGAAGCTGCATTCACCTGTGAAACTATTTTGAATTATTCTGGAAACTATTCGGGCACTGTGTTTACTGTTTTGAGTCTGTACAGGTGTATTGATTATTAATCAACACATTAAACTACAGTATACTGCCTTGCTGTTTCTTTCCTGTTTCTTAGTCGATGGCAGTGCATTTAGGCAGCAAACTAATGGGCCTATGCAGTACTACCATCCAGAAATGCATTCTTGCAAACCATCAAGTGGCGCCAAAAAATACTCTCTAAGCGGGTCAGAGCTTTTCTTTCTGTCACACACACGAACCAGTGACCTGGAGATATGTGGTTGTGACACAGAGACATGCTGGAAAAAGTATTGAAAAAGTTGATTGCAAGTAACAGAGGAGGCGTTACAATGCTAATATAAGATATGTGATCAGTTACGCCAGAGTTCTCAAACAACTATTGAGTAGTTAACAAAATATGATCAACTTTTTTTTACATACCAGTTGTTTATTCATTGATGTGGTAAACATAATGTATTTTTCTTATTTTCAATTTTGTTTTAATAAAGTATTCAGATCAATAGTGATACGCCTGTTGCTTCAAAACATAACAATACAACATTATTGATGCACTGTTAGACAAAATAATAAGTATTATCGTTAGCTATCTAAATAATACATTGATTTATTTTGTCCACCCCTGGCTGGCAAACACACGACTCAACAAACTCTTCTGACACGCACATTTTTCTGTTCTTCATGTTCTTTATCAGATGTATAATTTGTACAGCGAGGGAAACCTGGAGTTCAGTGGTCTGTCACGTCACTTTCTGTTTCGGCGTTTGGAGCCATGGACCACGTACACGCTAGCTCTTGAAGCTTGCACATCAGCGGGATGCACAAGGAGCCCACCTCAATATGTCACCACTGATGCTGCTCCGCCTGACTCGCAGCCTTCTCCCACACCTCTTTTCATTGGTCCAGACCATGTGTTGCTTACCTGGGGACCTCCCGCCCATCCATATGGGCCGGTTGGCGAGTACTACTTACTGGGAAGAAGCCAAGATCAGGTGGGCAGAGGGAGAAACAATGAGGAAGACGCAAGTGAAAAAGTTTGTAAAAGGCTCATTTTTATTTTGTTTTACTTATTATTTACTGTCATGCTTAACCTACAATGCTATCACTAACAGGTGCTGTTCAGACAATCCTCTCCTCAAGGAAATGACACTTTCTATTACAAGGTGACTGGATTGCGCCCTTGGACTGAGTACGAGTTCGCCGTACGTTCCCATAACCCTGCTGGCCACACCTACAGCCCTTGGTTAACCGTGACTACCAAGCAAGCCCCTCCTCGTGGCCTCCCTCCACCAACAGTGAGTCACGTTAAGGGTCGACCCAGTGAAGTGTTGGTTTCCTGGACTCCACCTTTAGAACCTAATGGGTTGCTCCAGTCTTACAGGATCCAGAGAAACAATGTTAGCTTCTCGTTCAGTTTTGACCCAACAGTCCTCAGCTACACTGACGAGGATCTCCTTCCCTTTTCAAGCTATAGGTGAGGCTTACTGTCACACAATAACATCAATGCAAATATTATACTCCATATATTTTTCTGTTTCCTACAGCTATTCAATCACAGCATGCACATCTGAGGGATGCCTCACAAGCCCTCACACTAGCATTACTACCTTAGAGGCTCCCCCTGCCACTGTAGAGGCTCCCACTGTGGACTCCATCACATCCAACAGTATGAACATTTCCTGGGCTACACCAGCAACCCAGAACGGGGAGGTGACTGAATATGTTCTAAAAGTGAATAGCCAAGAGGCTTATCGTGGAAAAGACTTGAAGACAGTGATGTCACATCTCCATCCTTACACGTCCTACCAGTTAGTACTGTTAGCCTGCACTAGTGGTGGATGCACTGCCAGCACAGCAACATTTACTATGACAGAGGAGGCTCCTCCACTGGATATGCCTATCCCCACTTTGAAAGTATGTTGGCATGTCAAGGTAGCACTTAAGCCAGCCATCCAACTTGTCTTTTATCTATCTGCTTCAGGTCACTGGTCCAGAGTCAGTAGAAGTTAGCTGGGGACCACCACAGAACCCTAACGGCATCATCACAGCTTATGAACTCCGTAGAGATGGTGAAGTTATCTACGTGGGCTCCAATACTCACTACCACGACTTCACTCTTCTGCCGAGTGTGGAGTACAGCTACTTTGTCTGGGCCAACAACAGCAGAGGGGCTGTGAGCAGCGCCGCAGCCAAAGCAAAAACTCACCCAGCGGCTCCTTCTGGTGTCGGTCTACCCATGTTGTCACCTCTGGGAGCCGGTCAGGTGAGACGCTTGGGAAGTGGTCCCCAACAACACATTTGCTACCGTGCCGCACAGGAAAATTAGATAAACGACGGCATTTTCTCTTAACATTTGCATGTCCCATTATACACACAAATAAGCTTATTTATGGACGTATAATTTAACTCCTGATATGAAGTTGCTATCCATCCATCCATTTTGTGCCTCTCGGGGTGAAGTTGCCATTTGATATAATTCTTATATCGTTGTTAATGGGACATATAAAATGAATACAGGAACAGGAAAGGAATATATAAAATGTAAAGTTTCCAGATTTTACCCTAAATCTGATTACCATCTGCAGTCCCCTCTGAAGGTTGATGCAGAGGGGACTGCAATATGGTTGATACAGAGGAGACTGCAATACGGTCCATACAAAGTTAAGTTAGACAGCACCAACATCAGACATGAACAGTACAATAAGATACTCAGATATAATAATACAATAAAATGGAGACCCATTTACTGTAAAACAGTAAGTTGCTGCATGACCTTAGCTCAGGGCAGATCAGGTATAAAGTCACCATAGTACGGTAGTTGAAGTGCCAAAGACTATAGCGCTAAAGTGCAAGTGTGCTAGATTGTAGAATAAAGTATGTCCAAGGAAGAAAATACACATCTCCCTTGGCTAGTAAGTTAAAATATTGGTATTATTGCTCACAGCATTAAATACGTTAGCCAAAAAAATAAGCCCACAGTCAAGCAAAAACTACTAGTAAACAAAAGCCTTTGAGAGCTTTTTTGTAAAGGGAATAAGTGATGCGTTATGGTGAGTTGTATTTTTCATGCCCTTGTTTTTTCTATATTCATGTGCCACATGCGAAAATAATGCCTACATTAAACCAGTCCCTGGTGCAAATAAGATCGGGGACACCTAGGGGTGCTGAAAAAATCAGTTAACATCTGTGATTCGATGAGGTCGCGACCTCTGCCCAAATGCAGCTGGGATAGGCACCAGCACCCCTGCGACCCTGAAAGAGACATGCGGTAGAATATGGATGGATGGATTCTTATTTATTACAATTGTGAATTGATTGAAACTTTTCAAGGATCTATTTTTAAAAATACATCTCCATGGTTACTCGTTGCACATGTATGTCATATACCAGTAGCCTAGTAAAGCTTTTGTAACATTTAACCTGTTTTGAAAAACTTGTATTATCATTTATACAACACATATTTTGAAAGAATCTGTTTGAAGCGTGTTAAATCCATAGTCGATTCTGAAAAGAATAATCGTCCTAGGAATCAAAATCAAATATAATTGCGGGTTGTTATACTGTAAGATGGTAAAATGTTCGTACTCCTTAAAGGCCTACTGAAACCCACTACTACCCACCACGCAGTCTGATAGTTTATATATCAATGATGAAATATTAAAATTGCAACACATGCCAATACGGCCTTTTTAGTTTACTAAATTGCAATTTTAAATCTCCCGGGACTTTTTTCTTGAAAATGTCGCGTAATGATGACGTGTACGCGTGACGTCACAGGCTGTTATGAATATGAGCGCTGCACACACACACACAGCTAAAAGTCGTCTGCTTTAACCGCATAATTACACAGTATTTTGGAGATCTGTGTTGCTGAATCTTTTGCAATTTGTTCAATTAATATTGGAGAAGTCAAAGTAGAAAGATGGAGTTGGGAAGCTTTAGCCTTTAGCCACACAAACACACGGTGATTCCTTGTTTAAAATTCACGGAGGTGAAGCTTTCCTATGGATCACAACAAGCATGAATCCCAACCGAATGTCAACCAGCAGGTTTCGGTGAGAAAATGGTGGTGTTAAAAAAATGCTACTTACCGGATATCAGCTGAGCTTGCGCCTCCCGTACAGCTGGCGTCGACTACCTCGAGACACTGCGCGTCAACACCCGGCTTGGACGTACACTTCCGACTATCAGGTACTGTTAAACTCACTAAAACACTAGCAACACAATAGAACGATAAGGGATTTCCCAGAATTATCTTAGTAAATGTCTCTAAAACATATGAATCCGTCTCAATGCAACGCGATTGCAATCGCGTTTTTTTTTTTACTTGTTTTTTTTTTTTCTAGTCCGTCGCTATCAATATCCTCAAACACGAATCTTTCATCCACGCTCAAATTAATGGGGAAATTGTCGTTTTCTCGGTCCGAATAGCTTTTTTTGTTGGAGGCTCCCATTAAAATCAATGTGAATCTATGAGGAGCCATGAACATGTGACGTAATCGTCTGCGACTTCCGGTAGAGGCAGGGCTTTTCTCCAGTTGCGAACTTTATCGTCGATGTTCTCTACTAAATCCTTTCAGCAAAAATATGGCAATATCGCGAAATGATCAAGTATGACATATAGAATGGACCTGCTATCCCCGTTTAAATAAGAAAATCTCATTTCAGCAGGTCTTTAATCTAATGAGATCTGTAGCAAGGCAAGTTTATTTTAGAGCACAATTTATACACAAGGCAAGTGTTTTACAGAGCTAAAAATCCACTTCTATAAAGAAGATTATGCTTACGTCAGAGAAGTTTAAGTTGAACAATATGTTTCGAAATAACATTTTTGTAAAGACAAATATTTTTGTATTGGATCTTTCTAGCAGAAATTCCTAAAAAGGTGGCTGGGGGGTCATTCTTAGAGACTTACCTGGTGTTTTCATTGTCCCATTTAGGTGAAAGTAGAGTGGAGCATACCTGCCCGTCCTAATGGAGACCTTATAAGTTACACAGTACATCATCGAGATCCCATCCAGCTTAGTGTGACCAGCACTGTGTACACTCCAGAGGACAGTGTCTTCTTAGAGAGACGTACCACTCTGCAGGGGCTCGCTCCATACCGCAGGTATTTATGAACTTTTTTTATTTATTAATTTATTTTTAAACAGATAAGGAGTGGGATTGTTACATTATTTGTTCCCTCATTCATAGCAACATTTTGATCTAAGTGTCTCAACACTCAAGTCTCAGTGTCCATGTTTACCCATTAATCTGGACACAGTTCCTCCTCAATTCTCAATGTGCAAGTTTATATTTGCATGTCATGTACTTATCTTCCCTTTAAAGTCTAATGTTAAATATCACAGGTGTCAAACTCATTTTCATGTATTGTCTATTTCTCCTACTATATTTTCTTAGCAGGCAAGAAGTCCTCAACAGCCCTGTGGTTTGACTCCCTCAGTATTTTATAATTCCACTGAAAATTGAATGCACCACAATGGATTCTGAGTTGAAATTGCATATGCAAAATACTAAGTGAACCACACAGCAGTTGATTGTGTGACCATTCCATGTGAAGTATTATCTTTTATATTGCAATATGCATTTACCAAACACATTGTTTTTAGATGAACCCACATACAATTTGCTTTTACCCAGACTTGAAAAAGTATAACATTCATTATTATGAATGTTATACTTTATATAATATATTGAGAGCTGTTTCTGACGTCTTGGTTACTTTATTTAAGAGGGTTTGATGTTAATAGGCTTTTCTTAAAATACGGTCAGAACTAAGTTATATGTCAAAGTAGTTGATATTTAAAAACAAAATTGATTGCTTTGGGGTGTTATGATTGATGAAAATGTATCACAGGAATCACATAAATTATACAAAGCTAAACCTTTAGCGAGTTTACACAAGCCAAAGGATTGGCTAAATAAAAAAATCATTGTATATATTTTTGTACAATTCATTGATTGTTTCGTATGTGGGGTAATGTCTGTAAAAGATATTTCTATTCAATCCTTCTTTAACAGAAGAGAGCTGTAAGCGTCATAAGTTGATATTGATACAGGAAACGCTCAAACCTAATTTTCAAAAAGTAAAACTTATTGAAATGTAATGAACTCGTACATTATATTATTCAAAATATTATGTTTAAAGCACAAAAAATATATACCAACAATATTCATAACAGATTTCTAGAAAGAGAATGTAATTACAACATAAAATAAACAAAAATTGGTTTTATTAATTTCGTTTTAGAACAGTGACAATGCATTTGAATCAACTGTGTTTGTTTATGCAACAAACTTGAAAGTAAAACAAAACAATTTCAATTTCCTGTCTGGATTTAAAAAAAAAAATAAGTAATGATAATGAAAATATATGACTGAATAAGCTGTTTTTGGTTGTGTGTCATGAAATATAAATATGGCCTTAATATGTCTATGAATGTTCTAAGCATAATTTTTGCTACAACTCAAATTTGCAAATTTGAACATGCATAGCCTTAATAGTTTTCAGAGTTGAATAACTAATATCGTATTTTGTGAATGGCGGAAGATATAAGTTAACACTTTTTTCTTTTCTTTTTCATTTATTATGTATTTTATTGTGAATTATGTGAATTATTTTTATTTAATATTGAGTGAATCAAATACAATAAAACAAGGAAATAGACACACATGCCACACATAAAAAACTCCAGTAATACAATTAGAATATTGTTGACAGTTTCTTTTCAAACAAAGTATTTTAAACGTTGCAAAGGCATAATTTTGGTACAACTTTTGCAAATGTGTGCAGGTATAGTCCTGTCCTACACAATGACTGAATAAAATCATTTAATAATACAAGTGATACATACTTTAAGTATTCAGGCTTACCGCCGTCCGGTTGTGTCATCATAGAGCACTGATTGCTTTTTTTAATACTGTATGTGCAGATATGAGGTGAGGCTGGAGGCTTGCACAGAACTGGGCTGCTCGTCCAGCGACTGGTCATCCATACTCACGCCGGAGGCTCCCCCTGCTGGACAGACGGCGCCACTGTTGGACCTGCAGCCAGATCCCAACACAGGCCACCAGACCGCCTTCCTGCTAACTTGGTCCCCTCCGGCTCGACCAAATGGGAGGAAGCTGCATTACGAGGTGTACCGCAGACTGCTGGAACCCACCACTGATGCCCACAGAAGGGATGCAGCAACACTTGTCTACAGTAACTCATCCACAAGTTGCAAGGATGAGGGACTCCAGCCATTTACTGCATATCAGTACCAGGTATAGTGCTATTATTTGGTAGTCATTTAATTTGTCGCAGTTAAGTTTTCCTGTGATATGTGAACTTCAATTTAAAGATGAAGTCTAATCACATCCTCCCACACAAATCTACTGATAGAGTCATCCACACACTAATGCTTGAGCCAAGTAATCAGACAGGTGGTAAATAGAGGGCTCCATATTCGTCCTGTTGTGTTGATCCGTTAATTGACAGGCGAGCCCTTTGGAAGCAACAATAACATTAGCATCCCTGCCTGTCAGACGTACGAGCCGAGGCCAGAGAACCTGTGTAATTGATTGAGTTTGCCTGATTGTGGTGCTGTTTTTATTTACGAGGGTCCTAATTTATGACAGGAGGAAGGAGGGGAAAGGAGGAGCTTTGGGAGATGACGGGCGGGCAACAGCGCCATTAATCATGGCGCCCTCAGAGCACCCCACTTGCTGATTACCGGCCAGCCAATCGAATTATCCGTTAGTCCCCTTGGTAACAGTGCTTGTATTGGAAAGACCTTTTAATGGTGACCGCTACATGTCCCCTGGGGATTTTCCAGTGGCGCAGACTGCGGAGCATGTTGCCATGTTTGTGTTGTTCATGATCACGTGGACTTTCAGGTGTGCTTCACATGTGAGTCACAACATCCGGTCATACACTATAAATCTCTTGTTTCTTCCTTGTCACTCACCAAGCTATCATTTCTATCACAAAATGACAAGTAAATGGCAAGTTTAATCTACTTCCCTGCGTGTTGCTCTATCCATCTTGTTCTGCTGTGTTTACAGGCTCTTACTGTCTCCGTCTTGATGCTTCACACATACACAAGGACGATACGTCAGCACTGCCAGAGAGAGAAATCATATTAGGCTAATTACACTGGGTCATAAGCTCCTATTGACAGCTTTATGCCTCCTTTTAATTACTGCACACTTTCACACAACTTAGCCCCTTCACCCCAAGTGGATGCACCCGCCAAGTGGCTCTGTCAGCCTATCAGAGCGCCACCACTGCGTCCGCGGTCCAACAGTCCAATTGAAACACTCGGTTTCACCCGGGAAGTTCCCTGAAGTCGTTTGTTGCCATGGTGGCAAACGTGGTGTATTTTTATTTTGTGTCTAACAAGCCAAATGGTGGCCCAATAGGATGTGAGAGAACAAGAGCAGTGACAGCAGTAAAGAATCTGTGTATGATTTAAGAACGACAAATGGATCAAGGTGAAGGTGATCTCAGCTATGCAACTTTTTCTCTCTCTTACGTCTATGCAAAATAAACTTTTATCACGTTTTGCCGCACAGGACTTTTTAACTGTTCTGCTGCTTCGTGCGGAGCATTGTTGTTGCCAGGCAAATAATGGGAGCATGTTTTCATGTGATGACAGTCCTACAAAGAGTTAGATGTGGGGTCAGTTTTATACATACAACAATATGGGTAGCACGGAAGCCTAAATTGACGATATTGTGAGCAGATTTTACAGCCTAAAGTTTACGGGACAATATTTTTTTTTTTAAACAAATACAAATATGACTATTTAGGTATAAACGATTTAAAAAATATATATTAAAGTGTACGTTTCATTGCAAACTTAGGAACAAGTACACTGCTAAGACAATGCAACAAAGAGTGTAATGGAGTAACAACATATTACAAACAGTAACAACGTTATTCGAAACCTGGTTTTGATTCATTTTATAATTAGTAATACTATTAGTATTTCATTAGTAGTAGTACTACTACTATAGTATCAAAAAAGTGCATTGACAAAAGAGGACCTCTATATTGGACATCACATCAGCTCCTGGCTTCCCCTTTAAAAAAGCAGACACTTTAATGGTTAGGTTGACTTCTTTGTGGGATAACTGGGAGTAGAATCACACAACACACAAGATCTCCATTTATATTTTATCACCGTTTTTTTATATGATGTCCCGACTGGGCTTTTATGGCCAAACGTGTCTCATTATGAGTTCATATGATATTCCAGGGTTAATGCCCGTTCGCGTTTATATTATTCCACCTTTACCTAACAACTAAAGTAACTTGTACTGCATTTGTGTATAGTTGTGGTCGATTATATGAAGCGTGTGTTATTTAAAGGGGACCTATGATGAATCTATATTTAACACACTTCCTTGTGGTCTAGAGAATATGTATTGAATATGCTTTGGTGTAATTTTGCTATACAGTCACATTTATAACCCACTTTTAGTATGTCTGCAAATGGTTCATGTGTAGAGGTGTTGAAAATGAAATCATGCACCACTTTTTCCAAAAGTATCGGAAATTATATTTTCACCGCTATTTTTCTTTTCCTGACAGTCGAAACTAAACTTCATTAACTGTAACTAGATTTGCAGCGCACAACATTGTGTGTCGCACAATGCTACATCAAACAAAAAGTGCATTTACCAACATATATCTCATTGCATGTCACACGTCGTTATAGTGCGCATGCCGGATTAGCTGAAAATGGTAATCATTTTGTTGCCTCAAACCGAGTACTAAGTTAAGTTTAAGTACCAATGATTGTCACACACACACTAGGTGTGGTGAAATTTGTCCTCTGCATTTGACCCATCCCCTTGATCACCCCCTGGGAGGTGAGGGGAGCAGTGGGCAGCAGCGGTGCTGCTCCCGGGAATCATTTTTTGTGATTCAACCCCCAATTCCAACCCTTGATGCTAAGTGCCAAACAGGGAGGTAATGGGTCCCATTTTTATGGTCTTTGGTATGACTCGGCCGGGGTTTGAACTCACAACCTACCGATCTCAGGGCAGACACTCTAACCACTAAGCCACTGAGTAGGTGGTGTCGAATGTCTTATTTGTCTCAGTTTATTTTCCCATATTGACGAAACGGTCCCGTGTACAATGGGTGATCAAATAAACACGGCAGTATTTATTTTGTAGACATCAGAGTGGGCATGAAACGAGAAGGAATAACACAGGAGACTGCAAGCAACAGTTTCAGCTCAGCAGACGGGCAGAAAGCTTGCTACAGCATGTACGAGGATGCCCACTTAAATATGTCGAGCAATCTGTGACTTTACAAATGGCACATTGTCAAAAAAAAGTATGCAAAACACAACATTCAGAGGCATCCAAAACTGTGTGCAAGCTCATGCCCAAATGCATGAACCTTATGGTTTTGACGTGTTATCCAACATTATAACAACATTTATAAGTAAGAAAAGATGAAAATGACCAAATGTCACTTTTATTCACAAGTTAACATGTTATTATGTTGTAGTTATTCTGCAGTTACAGCTTTATAAACAAGATTTTTTCAGGTACACTTCTTATGTATCTTCTGTGTTTGTTAGAAGTATGCATTTAACGACTTATTCTAATAATTATTTTGGGATTGCTGCAGTGGAAAATAGCAATACTTCAAATTACGTTTTATATTTCAGCAATGATATCTTATCCATAGCAAATAATTCTACATGTGCCTCATTTCTTAGTAGCCTGCCTTTGTTTGTATTTTGGCCGCTCTTGCTTCAGCCCTCCTCATTTTCAATCTTCATCTTCCATTCCACCTCCTCAGTCCATCTGTGCTGTCACTTAGATCAATCACTCTGATTGATCACATCCTAATTGACTATTATTGAGGTTAATTCAACTCTTAACATGATGCACGCGCATGCATCCACGCTCAGGCCTCACCATGTTGGTCCTGCAAACAACACACACACACACACACACACACACACACACACAAAAAGCTTAGACCCATCCATCTGCCCGGTGCACTACTTGTGACAGGCTACAGATGACTTACACATGCAAATTTACACCCCTGCGTGACCCTGTGTTGTGTACACCCTCTAATTACAGCCACCACAAGCACACAAATAAGATTACTGTGTGAGTAACTCCTTGATGAAGGTGAAAAGTAATTGTCATGCAGATATGTTAGCGTTGCCTTGCATGGTGAAAAGGTTTCGCTCTCACGCCCGATGCTAGTTTTGATGGATGATCCGATAAATTGACTTATATCCTGTTGTCGGCCCGCTAATGAAGAGACATTTTTATTAAGCGCTGATAACATGCGTCTGAAATCCTAATACTATATGTTCTATCCTCAGCTGTGGGCAGTAAACTCAGCCGGCCGCTCTCCTAGCCAGTGGGTCAATGGGACAACTGGACCTGCCCCACCTGAGGGTATAGCTCCACCCACCTTCCTGCACGTCTCTGCAACCACAGCAGTGGTGGACATGCAACCTCCGGCCCGGCTCAATGGCATTGTCAGTCTCTACCGCGTATTCTCTCTTGACCGCAACGACGACATCACTCTGGTAAAGAAAACTCTAACTCCTCTACTTTCACTTTCTTAGTAGTGTGAAACCCCCAAAGTGGAATGAACACAAACTCTGTCCTGCTTTTTGGTAGCTCTCAGAGGGGACATCCCATCAGCAGACACTTCATGGTTTACAGCCTTACACACAGTACAGGGTCGCCGTGGAGGCCTGCACCTGTTACCAGGTAATAACATGCGACGAGGGAGTAGGCCTTTAAAACACACACACAACCAGATATCCTTAAATTCTTCCTAACTTTGTCTGGCCATAACATTAGGTACACTTGCACAATCTATTGAGATCTACTTGGGCCTCAATTTTAATTGGAAAATGTATTATTGTATCATATCATAGGATTAAATTAGCTCTGCTTCTTCCTTATTCTTTTCAGACATGTTGAAATGTGAAATTGAAAATATGTAATGTACCACATTGTAACTGTATGCATGATTGAAATATCACCATTAGGCGAAACCAAGTGGGTGATACAATCACCCCTTGCACTTTTTGGGGAATTTTGCCAACCATTCACAATCATTATGAGAGACAAGAAGACAGTAGGTTTTTGTTTGTTTTTTCATTCTAACATGTAGAAATCTGCGCGTTCTTGGTGGCTAACAATGTAGCTCATGGGAGCAATCCATTCTACCTGTAAATGACTTTAAAAATGCATTCAAAAACTGTCAACAATACTTTATTTACGTTCAGTAGCCTGTATAATAACCAAGCTGTAACAACATTGTTTTTGTAGGA
Source organism: Nerophis ophidion (assembly GCF_033978795.1). Taxonomy (NCBI): domain Eukaryota; kingdom Metazoa; phylum Chordata; class Actinopteri; order Syngnathiformes; family Syngnathidae; genus Nerophis; species Nerophis ophidion. The sequence continues at coordinate 21,544,808 of NC_084612.1, read as the reverse complement.
GCAAACACATCAGCGTGCCACTATATTGGCTGTAAAAGCTATCTACGGAAAGAGATAAGCTAGCAACTGCGTCAACACGAAACACGTTTGAGTTTGTAATGCGATAAGACACCAATCTGTACTGACTGAAAAACATGAACAATCATATTACAGTATCTGTAAAGTATTAGCCCACATGTTTTGTTTGTACACAGCCAGCCAGACAGCATATGCTGTGTATATCATGATCAATATAAAGTCCATCAATCAAAGTTCATTTATATAGCCCTAAATCACAAGTGTCTCAAACGGCTGCACAAGCCACAACAACATCAATCAATCAATCAATCTATGTTTACTTATATAGCCCTAAATCACTAGTGTCTCAAAGGGCTGCACAAACCACAACACAAACCACCACGACATCCTCGGTAGGCCCACATAAGGGCAAGGAAAACTCACACCCAGTGGGACGTCGGTGACAATGATGACCCAGTGGGACGTCGGTGACAATGATGACTATGAGAACCTTGGAGAGGACGAAAGCAATGGATGTCGAGCGGATCTAACATGATACTGTGAAAGTTCAATCCATAATGGATCCAACACAGCCGCGAGAGTCCAGTTCAAAGCGGATCCAACACAGCAGCGAGAGTCCCGTTCACAGCGGAGCCAGCAGGAAACCATCCCAAGTGGAGGCGGATCAGCAGCGCAGGGATGTCCCAAGCCGATACACAGGTGAGCGGTCCATCTGGGTCCCGACTCTGGATGAGCGGTTTATCCTGGGTCTGGACAGCCAATACGTCATCCAATCGGACCGGACCCCCTCCACAAGGGAGAGTGGGACATAGGAGAAAAAGAAAAGAAACGGCAGATCAACTGGTCTAAAAAAGGGAGTCTATTTAAAGGCTTGAGTATACAAATGAGTTTTAAGGTGAGACTTAAATGCTTCTACTGAGGTAGCATCTCGAACTGTTACCGGGAGGGCATTCCAGAGTACTGGAGCCCAAAATGAAAACGCTCTATAGCCCGCAGACTTTTTTGGGGCTTTGGGAATCACTAATAAGCCGGAGTCCTTTGAACGCAGATTTCTTGCCGGGACATATGGTACAATACAATCGGCAAGATAGGATGGAGCTAGACCGTGTAGTATTTTATACGTAAGTAGTAAAACCTTAGAGTCACATCTTAAGTGCACAGGAAGCCAGTGCAGGTGAGCCAGTATAGGCGTAATGTGATCAAACTTTCTTGTTTTTGTCAAAAGTCTAGCAGCCGCATTTTGTACCAACTGTAATCGTTTAATGCTAGACATGGGGAGACACGAAAATAATATGTTACAGTAATCGAGGCGAGACGTAACAAACGCATGGATAATGATCTCAGCGTCTTTAATGGACAGAATGGAGCGAATTTTTGCGATATTACGGAGATAAAAGAAGGCCGTTTTAGGAACGCTTTTAATGTGTGACTCAAAGGAGAGAGTTGGGTCGAAGATAATACCCAGATTCTTTACCGAGTCGCCTTGTTTAATTGTTTGGTTGTCAAATGTTAAAGTTGTATTATTAAATAGAGGTCGGTGTCTAGCAGGACCGATAATCAGCATTTCCGTTTTTTTGGCGTTGAGTTGCAAAAAGTTAGCGGACATCCATTGTTTAATTTCATTAAGACACGCCTCCAGCTGACTACAGTCCGGCGTGTTGGTCAGCTTTAGGGGCATGTAGAGTTGGGTGTCATCAGCATAACAGTGAAAGCTAACACCGTATTTGCGTATTATGTCACCTAGTGGCAGCATGTATATGCTGAAGAGTGCAGGGCCAAGGACTGAACCCTGGGGAACTCCACACATTACCTTAACTCAGATCCCATATCAGGGCAAGAAAAAACTCAACCCAACGGGATGACAATGAGAAACCTTGGAGTGGACCGCAGATGTGTTTATTTATGTGTTTATTAAGAATACTCAGTATGTCAAGTAAAGAAGAGCTGAGTAAGTTAACAAATTAACTTAACTTTATTGTCATAAACAGTACTGTGACAAAGTCTCAGGCCACCTTTACATATGTTGTTTTGTATGATCATTTAAAACTAGAATATCCATCCATCCATTTTCTTCCGCTTATCCGAGGTTAGGTCGCGGGGGCAGCAGCCTTAGCAGGGAAAACCATACTTCCCTCTCCCCAGCCACTTCGTCCAGCTCCTCCCGGGGATCCCAAGGCGTTCCGAGGCCAGCCGCGAGACATAGTTTTCCCCGTGCCCTAAACACAACCCTAGGGAGGCGTTCGGGTGGCACCCTGAGCAGATGCTCGAACCACCTCATTCTGCAGCCACCAAACCAGATCCCCTCGATGCCTTGACTGCGCCTAGAAATTCTGTCCATAGAAGTTATGAATAAAATCGGTGACAAAGGGCAGCCTTGGCAGAGTCCAACCCTCACTGGAAACGTGTCCGACTTACTGCCGGCAATGCGGACAAAACTGATTTGTAAAAAGAGAAAGTAATTGTAATTTGAAAAGAACTGAGCTCTTTAATAAAACTAGATTTAGACACTCTGACACTGATCGTACAGGGAGCGGAAAGCCACAATCAGACAGTCCGATACCCCATACTCTCTGAGCACTCCCCACAGGACTTCCCGAGGGGACACGGTCAAATGCCTTCTTCAAGTCCACAAAGCACATGTAGACTGGTTGGGCAAACAAAGCACATGTATACTGGTTGGGCAAACTCCCATGCACCCTCAAGGACCCTGCCGAGCGTATAGTTCCACGATCAGGACGAAAACCATACTGTTCCTTCTGAATCCAAGGTTCGCCTATCCGGCGTCCCTTCCTCTCCAGTACACCTGAATAGACCTTACCGGGAAGGCTGAGGAGTGTAATCCCACAATAGTTGGAACACACCCTCCGGTTCTCCTTCTTAAAGAGAGGAACCACCACCCCGGTCTGCCAATCCAGAGGTACCGCTCCCGATGTCCACGCGATGCTGAAAACATCAACCAAGACAGCCCCACAGCATCCAGAGCCTTGAGGAACTCCGGGCGGATCTCATCCACCCCCGGGGCCTTGCCACCGAGGAGCTTTTTAACTACCTCAGCAACCTCATCCCCAGAAATAGGAGAGCCCCCCACAGATTCCCCAGGCACTGCTCCCTCATAGGGAGACATGTTAGTGGGATGGAGGAGGTGTTCGAAGTATTCCCTCCACCGATCCACAACATCCGCAGTTAGGTCAGCAGAACACCATCCTCACCATACACAGTGTTGACAGTGCACTGCTTCCCTTTCCTGAGGCGGCGGATAGTGGTCTAGAATCACTTCGAAGCCGTCCAGAAATCGTTTTCCATGTCTTACCAGAACTCCTCCCATGTCAGAGTTTTTGCCTCTGAAGCCGCACACCGCTTGGTCTGTCGGTACCTGTCCGCTGCCTCCGGAGTCCTTTGAGCCAAAAGAACTCGATAGGACTCTTTCCTCAGTTTGACGGCATCCCTCATTGCCGGTGTCCACCAACGGGTTCTAGGATTACCGCCACGACAGGCACCAACTACCTTGCGGCCACAGCTCCAATCAGCCGCCTCGACAATAGAGGTGCGGAACATGGTCCACTCGGACTCAATGTCCAGCATCTGCCTCATGACATGTTCAAAATTCTTCCGGAGGTGGGAATTGAAACTCTCTAACAGGAGACTCTGCCAGACGTTCCCTGCAGACCCTCACACTGCGTTTGGGCCTACCAGGTCTGTCCGGCATCCTCCCCCACCATCGCAGCCAACTCACCACCAGGTAGTGATCGGTAGAAAGCTCTGCCCCTCTCTTCATCCGAGTGTCCAAAACATGAGGCCGCAAATCCGATGACACAACTACAAAGTAGATCATGGAACTGCGGCCTAGGGTGTCCTGGTGCCAAGTGCACATATGGACACCCTTATGTTTGAACATGGTGTTTGTTATGGACAGTCATTGACGAGCACAAAAGTCTAATAACAAAACACCACTCGGGTTTAGATCCGGGCTACCATTCTTCCCAATCACGTCTCTCCAGGTTTCACTTTCGTTGCCAACATGAAGGTTGAAGTCCTCCAGTAGGACAAGGGAATAACCCGGGGGAGCACTTTCCAGTACTGCCTCGAGTGTATCCAAAAAGGGTGGGTACTCTGAACTGCTGTTTGGTGCGTAAGTACAAACAACAGTCAGGGCACGTCCCCCCACCCGAAGGCGGAGGCAAGCTACCCTCTTGTCCACTGCGCTGAACTGCAATGTGATTGCTTTGAGCCAAGAATTGCTACCCCAACCCGTCCCCTCTCACTGCATGCAACACCAGTGTGGAAGGGAGTCCAGCCCCTCTTGAGAGAACTGGTTCCAGAGCCCTTGCTGTGCGTCGATGTGAGTCCAACTATATCCAGCCGGAACTTCTCCACCTCGAACACTAGCTCAGGCTCCTTTTCCCCCAGTGAGGTGACATTCCACGTCCCAAGTGCTAGCTTATGTAGCTGAGGATCGGACCGCCAAGTGCCCTGCCTTCGGCTGCCGCCCAGCTCACAACTCACCCGACCTCTATGGCCCCTCCCATGAGTGGTGAGCCCATTGGAGGGGGGACCCACATTGCCTCTTCGGGCCCCATGAGGACAGGCTCGCGATCATGCCCCAACTATAGGCCTGGCTCCAGAGAGGGGGCCCCCGTGACGCGCGTCCCGGCGAGGGAAATCGGAGTCTCTGTTTTTGTATTCCCATAGAAGTCTTCAAGCTGCTCTTTGTCTGATCCCTCACCTAGGACCTGTTTGTCCTGGGAGACGTACCATGAATTGATTAACGTGGACCCCGACTTAAACAAGTTGAAAAACTTATTCAGGTGTTACCATTTAGTAGTCAATTGTACGGAATATGTCCTGTACTGTGCAATCTACTAAAAGTTTCAATCAATCAGTCAAAACCCTACCAGGGGGCATGGAAGCCCCCAGACAACAAAGCTCCTCGGATCATTGGGACACGCAAACTACCACGATAAGGTGGCAGCTCAGATAGGAGAACTAAACCAATAATGAAGAAATAATTTTACTCAGTCATATATTTTCATCATCATGGTTTTTACATGTTTTTTGAATACAGAAAGAGATGTATTGTTATTGTATTATTACACTATCAAGTTTGCTCCATAAACACATCTGATTGAACTACTTTTTTCCATTGTGACTGTTCTAAATCTAGTTTTATTAAATATCTCCGTTTCTTTCAAATTACAATTACTTTCTCTTTTTACATTTCTGTTTTGAAAGTTTTTGGTAGAATTGTTTTATGAGCTTTGTACATGATTTTTAAGATATTATACTCTACCAGTTCATGAAATTTTAATAGGTTTAACTGTTTGAATATTGGGTTTGTGGCTTCCCTGTATGCATTTCCAGTTCTTTTCTGCAGGAGGAAGATTGTATTTTAAAATGTTTTACAGTCACTACCCCACACTTCAATACAGTATATTAGATATGGAACAATCAGTGAGTTATACATAATATACAATGCTTTCTTATTTAAAAAATAATGAATTAAAACATCTCCTCTCTGAGCTGCCACCTTATCGTGGTAGAGGAGTTTGTGTGTCCCAATGATCCTGGAGCTATGTTGTCCGGGGGCTTTATGCCCCCTGGTAGGGTTTCCCAAGGCAAACGGGTTCTAGGTGAGGGATCAGACAAAGAGCAACTCGAAGACCTCTATGAAGAAGACAAAACATGGACCCAGATTTCCCTCGCCCGGACGCGGGTCACCGGGGCCCCCCTCTGGAGCCAGGCCCCGAGGTGGGGCACGATGGCGAGTGCCTGGTGGCCGGGCCTGTTCCCATGGGGCCCGGCCGGGCACAGCCCGAAGAGGCAACGTGGGTCACCCCTCCAATGGGCTCACCACCCATAGCAGGGGCCATAGAGGTCGGGTGCAATGTGAGCTGGGCAGAAGCCGAAGGCAGGGCACTTGGCGGTCTGATCCTCGGCTACAGAAGCTAGCTCTTGGGACGTGGAACGTCACCTCACTGGGGGGAAAGAGCCTGAGCTAGTGCGCGAAGTGGAGAAGTTCCGGCTGGATATAGTCGGACTCACTTCGACGCACAGCAAGGGCTCTGTAACCACTTCTCTCGAGAGGGACTGGACCCTCTTCCACTCTGGCGTTGCCAGCAGTGAGAGGCGACGGGCGGGTGGCAATTTTGGTTGCCCCCCGGCTTAAAGCCTGCACGTTGGAGTTCAACCCAGTGGACGAAAGGGTAGCCTCCCTCCGCCTTCGGGTGGGGGGAACGGGTCCTGACTGTTGTTTGTGCTTACGCACCAAACTGCAGTTCAGAGTACCCACCCTTTTTGGGTACACTCGAGGGAGTACTGGAAAGTGCTCCCCCGGGTGATTCCCTTGTCCTACTGGGGGACTTCAACGCTCATGTTGGCAACGACAGTGAAACCTGGAGAGGCGTGATTGGGAAGAATGGCCGCCCGGATCTGAACCCGAGTGGTGTTTTGTTATTGGACTTTTGTGCTCGTCACAATTTGTCAATTACAAACACCATGTTCAAACATAAGGGTGTCCATATGTGCACTTGGCACCAGGACACCCTAGGCCGCAGTTCCATGATCGACTTTGTAGTTGTGTCATCGGATTTGCGGCCTCATGTCTTGGACACTCGGGTGAAGAGAGGGGCGGAGCTTTCTACCGATCACCACCTGGTGGTGAGTTGGCTGCGATGGTGGGGGAGGATACCGGACCGACCTGGCAGGCCCAAACCCATTGTGAGGGTCTGCTGGGAATGTCTGGCAGAGTCTCCTGTCAGAGAAAGTTTCAATTCCCACCTCCGGAAGAACTTCGAACATGTCACGAGGGAGGTGCTGGACATTGAGTCCGAGTGGACCATGTTCCGCACCTCTATTGTCGAGGCGGCTGATCGGAGCTGTGGCCGCAAGGTAGTTTGTGCCTGTCGGGGCGGCAATCCTAAAACCCCCTGGTGGACACCAGCGGTGAGGGATGCCGTCAAGCTGAAGAAGGAGTCCTATCGGGTCCTTTTGGCTCATAGGACTCCGGAGGCAGTGGACAGGTACCGACAGGCCAAGCGGTGTGCGGCTTCGGCGGTCGCTGAGGCAAAAACTCGGACATGGGAGGAGTTTGGGGAAGCCATGGAAAACGACTTCCGGACGGCTTCGAAGCGATTCTGGACCACCGTCCGCCGCCTCAGGAAGGGGAAGCAGTGCACTATCAACACCGTGTATGGTGCGGATGGTGTTCTGCTGACCTCAACTGCGGATGTTGTGGATAGGTGGAAGGAATACTTCGAAGACCTCCTCAATCCCACCAACACGTCTTCCAATGAGGAAGCAGTGCCTGGGGAATCTGTGGTGGACTCTCCTATTTCTGGGGCTGAGGTCGCTGAGGTAGTTAAAAAGCTCCTCGGTGGCAAGGCCCCGGGGGTGGACGAGATCCGCCCGGAGTTCCTTAAGGCTCTGGATGCTGTGGGGCTGTCCTGGTTGACAAGACACTGCAGCATCGCGTGGACATCGGGGGCGGTACCTCTGGATTGGCAGACCGGGGTGGTTGTTCCTCTCTTTATGAAGGGGGACCAGAGGGTGTGTTCCAACTATCGTGGGATCACACTCCTCAGCCTTCCCGGTAAGGTTTATTCAGGTGTACTGGAGAGGAGGCTACGCCGGATAGTCGAACTTCGGATTCAGGAGGAACAGTGTGGTTTTCGTCCTGGTCGTGGAACTGTGGACCAGCTCTATACTCTCGGCAGGGTTCTTGAGGGTGCATGGGAGTTTGCCCAACCAGTCTACATGTGCTTTGTGGACTTGGAGAAGGCATTCGACCATGTCCCTCGGGAAGTCCTGTGGGGAGTGCTCAGAGAGTATGGGGTATCGGACTGTCTTATTGTGGCGGTCCGCTCCCTGTACGATCAGTGCCAGAGCTTGGTCCGCATTGCCGGCAGTAAGTCGAACACATTTCCAGTGAGGGTTGGACTCCGCCAAGGCTGTCCTTTGTCACAGATTCTGTTCATAACTTTTATGGACAGAATTTCTAGGCGCAGTCAAGGCGTTGAGGGGTTCCGGTTTGGTGACCGCAGAATTAGGTCTCTGCTTTTTGCAGATGATGTGGGCCTGATGGCTTCATCTGACCGGGATCTTCAGCTCTCACTGGATCGGTTTGCAACCGAGCGTGAAGCGACCGGAATGAGAATCAGCACCTCCAAGTCCGAGTCCATGGTTCTCGCCCGGAAAAGGGTGGAGTCCCATCTCCGGGTTGGGGAGGAGACCCTGCCCCAAGTGGAAGAGTTCAAGTACCTAGGAGTCTTGTTCACGAGTGAGGGAAGAGTGGATCGTGAGATCGACAGGCGGATCGGTGCGGCGTCTTCAGTAATGCGGACGTTGTACCGATCCGTTGTGGTGAAGAAAGAGCTGAGCCGGAAGGCAAAGCTCTCAATTTACTGGTCGATCTACGTTCCCACCCTCACCTATGGTCATGAGCTTTGGGTCATGACCGAAAGGATAAGATCACGGGTACAAGCGGCCGAAATGAGTTTCCTCCGGCGGGTGGCGGGGCTCTCCCTTAGAGATAGGGTGAGAAGCTCTGCCATCCGGGAGGAGCTCAAAGTAAAGCCGCTGCTCCTCCACATCGAGAGGAGCCAGATGAGGTGGTTCGGGCATCTGGTCAGGATGCCACCCGAACGCCTCCCTAGGGAGGTGTTTAGGGCACGTCCAATCGGTAGGAGGCCACGGGGAAGACCCAGGACAAGTTGGGAAGACTATGTCTCCCGGCTGCCCTGGGAACGCCTCGGGATCCCCCGTTAAGAGCTAGACGAAGTGGCTGGGGAAAGGGAAGTCTGAGTTTCCCTGCTTAGGCTGTTGCCCCCGCGACCCGACCTCGGATAAGCGGAAGAAGATGGATGGATGGATGGAATTAAAACATTCTGCTTTATTACATCTATTTGTCATCCTTCAGGAACCAGGAAATATTATGCAAACTAAAAAAATAGACAGGGCACGGGTGTTAATAACGGTAATTATGCATTGTTGTATTAAGTTCTTTATCCAGATTCTCCAGATGAAGTATTGTATTTATATTGTATATGGATGTAACACAGCATTCAAATCTTATAGATATGTTATTCAAATTTTGGTAATAACACCATTGATTTCATGCACCATTTACTGTACTTGTATCACAGTGTTGTAGCCGAGGGCCGCTGGTTGTGCTACGCACCCTGCCTGCGCCCCCAGCACGCCAGTCGCCTCCTCGTCCCATCACGCTCACTTCCCGCTCTGCCCAGCTGGCGTGGATGGAGCCTCTGGAGCCCAATGGAATCATTGAGAGGTGAGGGGAAAAAAACGTAAACATTTAAAACAAAGTTAAATAGGTTGCACTCAACTTTCATCAATGATGTAATCTCATCTCTTATTTTTTGCCCCCCACCTCACCTGTATCCAGCTGTGAGCTACATCTCAGAATAGCCTGCCCGCAGCCCGCCCAGCCTGTGGCTCACCCTTGTGTTACTGGACCAGCAGAAATGAGATTCTTTGGCAAGAGGCGTAGCTACAATGTTACAGGTTCCTTTAAATTTGTTCATATGCAATACATGTAGAATTACCCGACAGAAAAATTATTTTAATTTATAACTGCTGAGTAGTTTATAGTTGGATACACTCACTAGATGCTTTATTAGGTACCCTTCTATTAATGTCCAATGTAAGAGCTGTGTAAAGACAACATTGCTCAGGTATACTGCACATTTACTGTCAGTATGATGTGTTGTAAAAGTATTTCAGCCTTAGTGAGAGGCTTTTTCCTCACAGGTAGATTGCTCCACAAGAGAGGCACAATATTGAAGACGAACATAGTGGGCGGGTTTTCAGACAAGGTCACACATATCCCACTGCATGTTGAACATCAGTTATTGTTCGCATGCCATCGTTAAATAACAGTAATACAGTACTTTATCCACGTCTATTTATGTGGTAAAACTAAAAGCTTGATTGAAAAATTTACATTAACTCCCTTTTCGGTATACTAATGTTACACAGACAACCTCTTTTGCACAAATTTAACAGTTACGACACTGATAAATTGACCTACGGCACCAACACAGCCTTTTTTTGTTGAAGTGGCACCGTCTTACAGCAACAGTTTAGCGGTCAATCCAACTTTGCATTGGTTCATATTATCAAAACAGTCCCATGTACAATTTTGTGGACAAACAAACACATACGTTGTTTCTTTTGTAAACATCAGAGCAGACAGGAAGGCGTGAGGGCAGAAGGCATGACACATGAAGCTCCAGCTCGAAGTCAAGAGCAAGCTGGCCAGAAGAATATACTGGAATGCCCACATAAGTACATCTGGCCCGCTGTTAAAAAAAGGCGGCAAGACATGGCGGTTTCAAAACTGCTTACAGGCTCTCATCCAAATGCATGAACCTTATGATTTGATGCTTTGACATTATTGAACACAAAAACACAACAATGTAACATGTATAAGTCAGGAAAGAGGAAAATCATCACAGGTTCACTTTGACAAAAATGAGTATTACAGTTGTTTTAAGGCAAAATTGAAGATGTACCTAATATTGTGTATTTTGACCAAACATATATTTGTAACATACAGAGTTGCACCTTGCGCATAGTATGTTTAATGTGAAAAACAAAACTTTGTAGGTCTCCAGCCTTATACCAGCTATGAGCTGAGGGTGTCCTGCTTCAACAACATGGGCAGCACCGCCTCCAATTGGACTGCTGTTGTCACTCTCACTGAAGGTCAGTCACATCCCTGCATCTTCTCACTTTGCTACTATCATTTACATCCACTGCTTGTGTAACTAAATGCATGTCTTTCCTCGCAGCTCCGCAGTATGTCTCACCCCTGACTGTGGGCAGCAACCTGACGGTCGTATGGCTGAACTGGACCGAGTCCTTCTCCCTAAACGGCTACCTGAAGGAGTACACTGTTACCGAGAGCCAGCTCAGGATCTACAGTGGCTTCTACAGCTATCTTCATGTTTTACGCATGTCACAGAAAGGTGAGTGCGCACATTCATAACAATCTTCACTGGGATACACACTTTAGATCAGTTATTTTAATTTCATCATAAAAACATTTCTGCTTGAACTGTGACATCATATCACTGTTTTCTCTCTTCTCTTGTTCCTTTTTGCAAATATTGTCAAATGTATTTCTCCCTCTGTCTTTTTCAGCTCTATCATTTCAAGTGACGTGTACCACAGACAGCGGCAGTGCCACCACTCCTACAGTCAGATACAGCCCTGCTGCAGGTCTAAGCAACATTTTTTTACCTTCACAAACATCTACAGCATGGGTGTCAAATTTGGCCCGCCGTACAATTTCATTTGGCCCTTGAGGCAATATAAAATTAACATTAGAGCTGGCCTGACGGTACTATAAAGGCACTGCCTTTAGCGTTGTCTACAATATGTTGTCACGTCCGCTTTTACTCCATACAAACAGCGTGCCGGCCAAGTCACATGATATATGCGACTTGTACCTACACTTAAGTGAATGCCATGCATACTTGCTCAACAGCCATACAGGGTGGCCGTATAAACAACTTTAACACTGTTACAAATATGCGCCACGCTGTGAACCCACACCATACAAGAATGACAAACACATTTCGGGAGAACATCCGCACCTTAACACAACATAAACAGAACAAATACCCAGAACCCCTTGCAGCACTGACTACCACCAAAACCAGCCCCCACCACCAACCCCACCCATCTCATTATTGTTTTATTTTAAGATTAATTAGCCTGTGGAAAAATGTAATGTTGATATTTACCTCAGAAGGCTGCAAATAGAAAAGAGGCATTAAATGTTTTATTTAAATGGTATTTATTTGACCATTTATTTTTTTTCGTTTGTTTTTTGATTTTGCACCATTAAGTTATATAATTATTGCTTGTTCCATATTCAGTATTAAAGCAAATCAGTGTAGCAAACAATTTATTCATGCACTTTCTCTGGTTACTTCAAAGCTTGAATGTTTGATTCATTCATTATTGTTATTTTATCTTCAAATGTATTATTAGCCTGTGGACAAAGTTTATTTTGACATTTACCTCAGAAGGCTGCAAATAGAAAAGAGGCACTCAATTTGTATTTAAATTTTATTTGATATGCCATTGATATTTTTTAACTATTATTATTATTATTATTATTATCTGAAACTGGATTTTGCATGTCACTATGAAGTTATATAAGCCTTGCTTGTTCAATATTCAATGCAAAACTTGTTTGGGACCCTATTAAAAGGTTCATTTGTTCAACCCTTGGCCCGCGGCTTTGTTCAGTTTAAAATTTTGGCCCACTCTGTATTTGACTTTGACAGCCCTGATCTACAGTATGAAAAATATTATAGTGGAACATCTTATTTAGTGGTTGGACTAGAGCCCTTACTGCTACCTGATCTATATCTAGAGTTTATTTATTTTTTAGTTAAAATAGAGACAATACATATTAATGGACATATACATGTAAATGTGCAAGATTATAACCAACGGCTAATTTCCATCTTTAGTCCCTTCGGCAGGTTGATGTTTACATAAAGCATCATTGACAAGTAGAACAATTAGTCTTAAAATGTAAAAGGAGTAAAAGGTACTTCAACAGTTAGGTATTATTAAACAAATATACACGTTTAGGCACTAGTGTGGCAGCAGTGTTGTTCTTTCAATAGCTAAGCTTTGAGATGTTGGGTGAAAGAGGTCCAGTTCACGTATTGTGTTTGGTATTGAATTTCAGGTGTGAGATGCACGCACAGAAAAAGTGGCTTGACCATGTATAATCCTTGTGATTTTGTATATACAGATTCTACCGATGCAGACGAGACAAGCAAAGATGGGGTGAGCATGTCAGCCGTCCCAATCTACTCTGAGCTGTGGTTCATTCTGCTCTTGGTGCTGCTGGGTCTCTTCTTGTTAGCCATTTTGTTGGGCCTCCTGCTGCAAAGGTATAGTTATGGCCTCCTGATAGATCAATCTACTGAACATTATGAAAGTATTGTCCATAATATTTGTTCTACTAAGTTGAACCACCCGATTGTGCGGTTTCTTATTCATGGTTTCCAGAGCTCTGAGGAAGAATCCATCAGCCAGAGAGCGCCCTCCGCTGGTCATGCTTCAGAAGAGCAGGAAGACTGGAGGAGAGACATACACAGTAAGAGTTTGACTGTTTGATGATAAGGATGCAAACTATACCGTACATGTTTGGAGTTAGAAAACTGAAAATCAATTTAAAAAAAATAAAATAACTTTTTAAATCAAAATTTAAATGTAGGAAAAAAATCTTAGAATTCTCATTACCGTACATTTTCTATAATTACATGTAATAATGTATTTAAATCTATTTTTTTTTTAAATATTTTATATATTAAATGTATTTAGATATACTGTATAAATAATATATTTAAATTATTAGTATTTTCTTAATTTGAATATTTTTTCTTTGGTGTGTTTGGCAACCTCTCGAGGGACCTAAAGAAATTCCTCCAAGGGAGGTAATGGGAGGAAATGCATTGATTTTATTCCATGGTTGAATTCATAAATGCTATATATTATTTAACTATATATTTAACATTAGGCCCTGTGATGAGTTGGCGACTTGTCGAGGGTGTACAACACCTTCCCTCAAACATACAGTCATGTATAGATGTATATCATTCTGGAATGTGTTGCCATCTTACATTAATCTCTCACAAAGTTAATTGTCATTCAAGACAGCTTTGAAGATACAACTATTGCAGCTGCCCTCATGACGTGAATTTTAATAGTGAGTTTAACTAGCTTTTTTTTAATCAAATACATAAATAAAAACATGTAAACTAGGTAGTGAGGATGCCAGTGTGCAGCTAAATGTTCATACACTAAATTACCCAGATGGCTTAGTGTTGTCGGCAAGAACAGGAAGTAGGCATAAAGTATGTGGGAGCACAACAACTGTGAGGTTTGATCAATAAAGAGTTGACAAAGACCGCACAGTCTACCAAGTCAAATTATTTCTGCCTGGTACCTGGCCAATACAGCAAATTATGATTTATTGTTATCTGCTGTTGTTCTTGCTTTATCTATACAAAAAACAAATATTTTAATTAGTCAGTTGATGTGCATGTTTGAGCTTTGCTCAGAGCCCAATTTAGGCTCCAGCAACCCCTGTGACCTCAAAAGGGGCAGGCAGTAGAAAATGGATAGATGGATTTTTAACATTAGTAATTCAAATAAAAACAGAATTCTTTGTGTTAATTTTATTAGTGTATTTACGGAGGAATTACATAACAGTGCAAAAATCAGTAATTACATTTACACAATCATTAGACAGCAGCATTTTTTTTCCCACAAATTTGCACCTTTCCTCACCCTCCACGACTGCTCATTCATTTGTATTCATTTAATGGATCCATATCATTCTCCAGCTTCATCCTCTCTGCTTCATGTGACTCTTTCTGTGTCTTCTTCTCCTTGTGTGTCTCTCTCAGAGGCCTTGTCCTGACTTGTGTTCTAAACATCAGTCTGGCTCTGTGCTTCATTGCGATCGTCTCACAGTAAGACTCCTCCCACTTTCATGCCCCCCTCTTATAAATGTTGTCGTTGTTTCCCACTCCCTGCAGTTTGACACAGTAGCAGACTGTGTTGAGATCAACAACGTAACGCTTAAAAGCTACACTGTGTACACTGAGGTACTGTGCACTCAGCATGTTTGCTGTAATTGTGTGTGTGCATGCTTTGTGTGAGACCAGGGAAATACTGCCCATACTGATAAAGAACTGACTTCAAGGTTTGTACACATCAGCAAGTAACATTTGAAAAACTTAATAATAGATGGTTTGTGGTAAATACAACCAGCAGACAATGGTAATAATATTTTTATAGAGGACAGAACAATAACATTGTATCTGTCAGAAAAATAATAAAACACCTAGGGGTGTACTGATCCAATATCAGCAAAAAAAAAAAAAAAAAAGTATCTGATGATATAGGCTGGCATCAAAAGTCACTGATATAAACTCCGATACAAGCAGCCCTGCAGCGTGTATACTTCTGCACAGCTCGAAAGCTAGTTAATATCTAAATGTCCTCCAATACGCGGACATAGTTGATATTTCCTTGTATTTTTGTGATTTAGTCATTTACAAAAGGTAAACCTGGTACGCTTTTGGCCAGGGTGTCAAAAATTTTAGCTCAAGGGCCACATGAAGGAAAATCTATTCCCAAGTGGCCTAGTGGTTAGAGTGTCCGCCCTGAGATCGGTAGGTTGTGACCCCGGCCGAGTCATACCAAAGACTAAAAAAAAAATGGGTCCCATTGCCTCCTTGCTTGGCACTCAACATCAAGGGTTGGAATTAGGGGTTAAATCACCATAAATGATTCCCGGGTGCGGCACCGCTGCTGCCCACTGCTCCCCTCACCACCCAGGGGGTTGATCAGTCAAATGCAGAGAATAATTTCGCCACACCTAGTGTGTGTGTGAAAATCATTGGTAATTTAACTTTAACTTTTATAATAACTTACTAATAAAGAGAATTTGAGAATGTTTTCTTTGTTTGAAAAATAGACTAAGCACATTTTAAAAATGTACACACCAAAATGTTTTTTGTTACACTTACATGTTGCGGTTAATAGTATTCTATCTTCATTTGACGTTATTTATACTTGCTACATAAGTGATGTGAAAATGTTCATCAGACAAATAGGTGGATTGAGTCTGGCAGAGTTTTAAATTGCTCCTATTGGGGTTAAGGTTTAAGAAAGTGTAATCATTTAGAAGATGAAATGAATAATAATGTAAAAATAAAATTACAGAATGTAATTTACTAATTTTCTTTAAATGATGTACTAATGTAGTGTATCATGTACATACAGTGGGGGAAAAAAGTATTTGGTCAGTCACCGATTGTGCAAGTTCTCCCACTCAAAATGATGACAGAGGTCTGTAATTTTCATCATAGGTACACTTCAACTGTGAGAGACAGAATGTGAAAAAAAAAATACCGGAATTCACATTGTAGGAATTTTAAATAATTTATTTGTAACTTATGGTGGAAAATAAGTATTTAGTCCCTTCAAACAAGGAAGATCTCTGGCTCTCACAGACCTGTAACTTCTTCTTTAAGAAGCTCTTCTGTCCTCCACTCGTTACCTGTATTAATGGCACTTGTTTGAACTTGTTATCTGTATAAAAGACACCTGTCCACAGCCTCAAATAGTCAGACTCCAAACTCCACTATGGCCAAGACCAAAGAACTTTCGAAGGACACCAGGAAAAGAATTGTAGACCTGCACCAGACTGGGAAGAGTGAATCTACGATAGGGAAGCAGCTTGGTGTGAAAAAATCAACTAAGGGAGCATTTATCATAAAATGGAAAACATACAAGACCACTGATAATCTCCCTCGATCTGGGGCTCCACGCAAGATCTCATCCCGTGGGGTCAAAATGATTATGAGAACGCTGAGCAAAAATCCCAGAACCACACGAGAGACCTGGTGAATGACCTGCAGAGAGCTGGGACCCCCTGCTTAAGCCAGTGCATGTCCAGGCCCGTCTGAAGTTTGCCAGAGAGCACATGGATGATACAGCAGAGGATTGGGAGTGTCATGTGGTCAGATGAAACCAAAATAGAACTTTTTGGTATAAACTCAACTCGTCGTGTTCCATCAGTGAGAGCTTTGAAGATGAAACGTGGCTGGGTCTTCCAGCATGACAATGATCCCAAACACACCACCCGGGCAGCGAAGGAGTGGCTCCGTAAGAAGCATTTGAAAGTCCTGGAGTGGGCTAGCCAGTCTCCAGACCTCAACCCCATAGAAAATATGTGGAGGGAGTTGAAAGTCTGTGTTGCTCGGCGACGGCCCCAAAACATCACTGCTCTCGAGATCTGCATAGAGGAATGGGCCAAAATACCAGCTACTGTGTGTGCAAACCTGGTAAAGACCTAGAGTAATCGTTTGACCTGTGTTATTGCCAAAAAAAGGTTATATTACAAAGTATTGAGTTGATTTTTTGTTATTGACCAAATACTTATTTTCCACCATAATTTGCAAATAAATTATTTAAAATTCCTACAATGTGAATTCCTGGATTTTTTTTTTTTTTCACATTCTGTTTCTCACAGTTGAAGTGTATCTAAGATGAAAATTACAGACCCCTGTCATTATTTTAAGTGGGAGAACCTGCACAATCGGTGGCTGACTAAATACTTTTTTGCCCCACTGTATGTAGCATCATCTACAACAAAACTTGCTCATGTGGACTCATTTCAATAATCACCCCTGAAATTATAATTATGTGATACGAATTATTTTAGCATACAGTATGTGCACCCAGAAAATGTGTCTCCACACATAAATACAACACACAATGTACATAAAGCATTTTGGGGGGCTGAGGAATTTCACAGGTTACATTACCAACAACGTCTATGACAATCAAGGCATGAATGTAACAATCCACATTTTGTATACTATCACTAATAAGCAGTGTTAGTACGTAGTGTCCAAACACTGATATAGATCTGTGCTCTTGCAGCAGGAATACAAAGATTTGTTATTGTGACATCCAGTGGACACATTTAGAATAGCACTTCCTTTCATTAAAAAATCTCAGCTAATTTTTATACCTAGCAAACTCATCTCTACTAAGCACTAGCAGCTACTGTACACTACGGCTAAACACAATATCACACAAGCCATAGACATACGCCAAAAAAATTCCTAAATTGAACAATACACCACAATTGTCAGTACAAACAAGTATCAAATATAGTTGCATATTACTTGCAGATACAAAGTCTCCAAGGCAGAAGTGTTAGAAAGTGTCAAATAACAAACGTGTCTGCATATTGAGCTTAATTTAATGAATTAATGTGACCACAAGGTGTCGCCAAAAACAAATTTACAATCCACTTAAAAAGCATAAATCTGCTCTATTGATCTGAGTAATTTCACTTGATTTTAATAAAACATTTTAAGAGCTGTATTTGTAATGTTTAATTAGATTCTAATATTCCACATTATAATATAAACAATGATATGCTTTGATTTGTGCTCATATCATATTGGGTTAATATCGGCATCGGCCAGTACCCAAGGCTCCAATTGTATTGTTTAAAAAAATTAAAATGTTATGTCAAGACACCCATAAGCACAAGGAACCCTGTAGGTGTGCATGTTTAGGCATACTTCACCCTTACGGTATGTGGTGTAGTTCAGGTTTTATAAGACATAGCTTACAGAAGCGCATACAGTATGTGTACAGTTATGCGCCCTCTGCAAAAAAGACATGGAAATGCAATCATCTCAATGGTGGCTGCTATAGACGTGGTTTGATTAGTGATTCCTCAAGACACCATATAGATGTATACATGCATAAATCCTACATTAACGTACACTTCAGATGGTCAGCAGTAGTTTTATGAATTTCACATGACTGTAGATACAGCATACAAATATAAAGTATCCATGAGATGGTTGTTGCTGTGGTTGATCATACATTTGCTTTTACATTTTATTACTACTGTTACATTAAAAAATCATTGTAACAACAAAATCTAAAGTGAAATGTGCATTTTAGGGCTTTTCAGACACCAAGATTGTGGGCAGCGGCTCTGCATTTAGCCCCATGTCTGTCCTGAGGGTGCCCAGCCAAAGTGACCTGACGCAGGCCTATTCCCATCACCCCTTGCAGCACAGCCTCAGTCAGCTCATTGACAGGAAGGCTCTGATGGTGGACGAAGGCTGCTGGGACAACCCCGGACTGGTAAGACATACTGTAGATAGACAGCTAGCAGGGTTGTACGGTATTGCGGTGCTAACAAAGTATTGGGGTACTAATCAGTTGAAAACGGTACTATACCACCTTTGAAAAATACCAATACCGTTGATGCTGCTGTGTGGCAGTGACTACACCGGGGTGCATGATGTTGAGTGTGTCAAAACGCACACACAAAGTGCATACAAGTAATAACATCTTGGAGAGGAAGAAATGCAAAAAAAAACGAAAATTCTATTGATTAAAAAAAGAGTGCGTGAAGCACTCTTTGGGCGTCAAAACTAACATTAAAGGTTACACTTTAAATAGGGAAGCGCCGTGCTGCAAGTGCTGCTTTAAAATACGCCTCGCCAAACATGGCGATTAGTATTACCACATTTGCTTTAAACCATGGGTGTCAAACTCTGGCCCGCGGGCCAGATTTGGCCCGCCGTATAATTTCATTTTGCCCTTGAGGCAATATCAAATTAACATTAGAGCTAGCCTGCCGGTATTATACCGTAACATCGTATTCACCGCTAATACTCATACTTGCCAATCCTCCCGATTTTCCCGTGAGACTCCCGAAGTTCAGTGGTCCTTCCGAAAATCTCCCGGGGCAACCATTCTCCTGAAATTCTCCCGATTTCCACCCTGGCAACAACATTGGGGGCGTGCCATACAGGCACTGCCTTTAGCATTCTTTACAACCCGTTGTCACGTCCGCCTTTCCTCCATACAAACAGCGTACAAGTCACATAATATATGCGGCTTGTACACACACACAAGTGAATGCAGTCAACAGCCGTACAGGTCACACTGAGGGTGGCCCTATAAACAACTTTAACATTGTTACAAATATGCGCCACACTTTGAACCCACACCAAACAAGAATGACAAACACATTTTGGGGATAACAACCGCACCGTAACACAACATAAACACAACAAAACAAATACCAAGAACCCCTTGCAGCACTAACTCTTCCGGGATGCTACAATATACAACCCACCCCCATCTCCCCCGCCTACCTCATTGTTATTTTATTTTGGAAAAAGTTACTGTTGATATTAACCTCAGAAGGCTGCAAATAGAAAAGAGGCATTCATTTTTTTATTAAAATTTTATTTAATATACCATTGATGTTTTTTCGTTTGTTTTTTTTGAAAGTTGGTATATATGTTATATAAGAGTTGCTTGTTCCATATTCAGTGTTAAAGCAAATCAATGTAGCAAACTGAGCAATAATTAACATTTTATTTTTGCACTCTCTCTTGCTACTTCAAGGCTTGAATGTTTGATCCATTCATTATTGTTATTTTATTTTCAAATGTATTATTAGTCTGTGGGAAAATTTTATTTTGATATTTACCTCAGAAGCCGGCAAATAGAAAAGAGACATTTGATTTTTATTTAAATTTGATTTATTATGCCATTGGTATTTTTTAATTATTATTATTACTTTTGAAACTGGATTTTGCATGTCACTATGAAGTTATACAAGCCTTGCTTATTCAATATTCAATGCAGAACTTGTTTGGGTCCCTATTAAAGGGTTAATTTGTTCACCCTTGGCCCGCGGCTTTGTTCAGTTTCAAATGTTTGCCCACTCTGCATTTGAGTTTGACACCCCTGCTTTAAACGTAGGTAAACATTTAAATAGTAAGCATTCAGATCTGCATAAGGAGTTTAAATAGTGACAGGTTACACCTTTCCAGCTGTTCATGTCTGGTGCAGACCGTAGTGGAGGAGCACAAGGCAGACGTTCCCTCCGGGGCCCATGTTTTTGTTGGGGGTAACACCCTTCACTTTTGGGTCGGACTGACGAGGCCACCGATTGACAATCTGGTTGCTTTATTATTAGTTTTGCAGGACACCTTTCAACACTCTACTGCACAGTGCACACGCTACTACCTCTCTCTCTCTCTCTTTACACGCCCACTCACTCACTGACGTCACTCAGCCGACACGTTGCCATTCTCGCAAACACACATACGCTATTCTCATAAGTTAACCAGCTCCCCTGCTGTGCAAATGTCGATACATAACATGAAGATATGTAGGCGCGCACACAGCTGCTTGGCAAGATGCAAAATATTAATGGAGTTATGACCGCCCAACTAGCATCAACTAATGCAAGTAAAATGACTGAATTTTGTAGCAAATTCCTACAATTTGTGTTTTATCTTTAACAATTGGTTTTACCTGCTACATGGTTTATCCGTCTACATTTATCCATAATTGTGTTTTTAGTACCATACATCGTGACGCATTTATTATAATGTCAATAAAGTGTTTTCTTTCATTCTAAACTAATCTTTTTTTATGGCAGACTGTATTTGGGGCGGCATGGCGTATTGGGTAGAGCAGCCGGCCAGAAACCTGAGGGTTGCAGGTTCGCTTCCACCTATTGACATTCAAAAAAGCGCTGCCGTTGTGTCCTTGGGCAGGACACTTCACCCTTGGCCCCCGATGCTGCTCACACTGGTGAATGAATGATGAATGAATGATAGGTGGTGGTCGGAGGCGCCGTAGGCGCAAACTGGCTGCCTCGCTTCCGTCAGTCTACCCCGGGGCAGCTGTGGCTACTGATGTAGCTTACCACCACCAGGTGTGAATGAATGTTGAGTCCCACTTCTCTGTGAGCGCTTTGAGTGTTTAGAAAAGCGCAATATAAATCTAAGTTTGTTTTTTTTAATATGGAAAATTGTAAATTGTTCTTTGAGTGCAATAAGCAAAGCCTAATGTGTTTAATGCCTTTTAATTTCTATGTTCACCTTTCTAAAATATTTCTTTGAGTGCAATAGGAAACATATGTTTAATGTATTGTAAGATCTTCTGTTAAAATAAAGCCAATATTGACTTCTTTTTTTTTTGGGAGTTCCCTTTATTTTGAAAAGTATTAGTGTCGATATACATTTTGGTATCGGGACAACCCTACCAGCTAGATAGTAATGTTGTTGTTCTTTCAGTACGTGGAGGAAGACTTTGCGGATGCCATCAAGGCACTGAGCAGTGTTAAGAAGGAGCACGCCACCTTCACGGACACACAACTTTAAGAATGCTGCGGGCAAACAGGTATCACACAGTTACAACGCACATCGTGTACAATTACCACTTTTGACATCGTTATGTTTCATACAGTTCGGTCCAACGCAAGGGTGGGTGATGTTTACACATGGACTATAATCATGGAAGAAAATAATAATACAGTAAACATGTGTGTAGCTTCAATTGAACACTATTTATTTATGGCATGTGATATTTAAATTCATAACTCTTGTTTGCACAAGTCACTGTTACTCGTTTAAACACTCATCGTCTTAGCTGCAACACAACTTCATGTACAGCTTTTCTCTTTGTTAGTGTGATATAGAAAAATATGCAAACGTCTTTTCTGAATATTTTAAATGTGGCTGGGAATCACTGATGTGCCGTTTTCACTGACTTGATGTGACGTAACCTTTGTTGCGCTTGTAGAAAGGAAACGACTGTAGCTGTTAAGTGTTATAAATACTGTGTTCAATAATGAACTCAAGTTACATCAGGGGTGTCCT
The DNA here is from genome assembly GCF_033978795.1 of Nerophis ophidion. Lineage (NCBI taxonomy): Eukaryota > Metazoa > Chordata > Actinopteri > Syngnathiformes > Syngnathidae > Nerophis > Nerophis ophidion. Next base: position 21,522,510 of record NC_084612.1, on the reverse strand, counting down.
AACCTTTTCTAGCAAGAGCCACATCATGAGAAACATTTAATTGGTGTTTTTAATGTTTTAAACAGGTTAAGACTAACCCACGTACATACTGTATGCTAAGAAGTTGTACACATTTCAAGAAAAACAGCCCACATGTCAGCTTTGTATTACAGGAGACAACGTGTATTATTATTACTGTTTTGAGTTTTAACATTTGTTCGCCTTATTGCTCTTTTTTTCAGCTTTTGGTGTTGTTTTTGTGTTTTTAGAGTATGACTATTTGGACACACTAGATAGCTACATTATTTTATTTCAGTTTTTTGTTTTTACTGTACACATGTATTATTGTGACTTTTTTATTCTAGAAGTATTTATTTTTTCTGTAAAATAATATTTGCAGATAATGCCACTGTATGTGTAATGTAAGTCAAATATAAGTGATGGCCAACACCTTGTCTAGTGTCCATTTTTCTAACCTTCTAACCATGCATAATTACTACCTTATTTTAAATAAAAATATTTTTTTAAATGTTTTAAATTATTTATATAAGTATTTGTTTATATATTATTACAAATATTTATATTCCATTTTATAATTTTTTTCTATCATGTTAATTAACTACTCAGTGGCCTAGTGGTTAGAGTGTCCGCCCTGAGATCAGTAGGTTGTGAGTTCAAACCCCGGCCGAGTCATACCAAAGACTATAAAAATGGCACCCATTACCTCCCTGATTGGCACTCAGCATCAAGGGTTGGAATTGGGGGTTAAATCAACAAAAATGATTCTCGGGCGTGGCACCGCTGCTGCTCACTGCTCCCCTCACCTCCCAGGGGGTGAACAAGGGGATGGGTCAAATGCAGAGAATAATTTCGCCACACCTAGTGTGTGTGTGACAATCATTGGTACTTTAACTTTAACTTTAAATGTAATTTGCATTATTTTAAAGTCAATTAGTACTGAAAATATTTTATTCTAATTTGTTTCTATTTATTTTCTATCCAATTTTAAATGACATAATACAATTTAAAAAATACCTTGTATCATTTTGTGTATTGATCAAATTAAATACATGATTGTTTTAAGTAATGTAAAGTTGAAAAAGTAAATTAACTTAACAGCTCAATTATAACACTGTAAAATTCTTCATACTTCAATATCCATTTGCATTTTCTCCATTCCGACAGAGAAAACTGGTCGGATGCTTTACTTCTTGGGTTTTATTTAAATATTGATTTAATACATTTTAATATTTAACCAAATTGCACATCCTCTACCTTACAAATCTTGAAACTTGGGACTTTTTGGCAATTTGACGTTGTTTTCTGCTGAGTTAGCCCAACGCTGGTTTAGGTCACACGTGCACACAGGCGTACGTGTACTGCACTTGCACACAGAGGGGACCAGAGTTTCACCATACAATAAGACGTAGCGCTAATTTATTTTTTGTGCCCGTGTCCCTTCAGGGAGCATCAAGACAAGTTAAAGATGAAAAAAAGTGGCAGAGAGAACGATGGCGGCCTCGCTCAAGGTCACACGCGCATGCACGTACACACGCCCAGAGAGAGAAACATTCAGTGGCATGTTCACAGCTAGTGTCAGCCATCGAGGGAGGAAGGAGAGGTGGTGAAATGAGAGTGTGCAGAGTGATTGTAAAGGACAGTGTGGCCCTGAGATACACACACACACTTTTATTAAAGTCATAAATCATAGTGACGACACACGCCGTCTCAAAGAGGAGACTGTCTGAATGAGGAGGTTAGTGAAATGAAGGTGCGCACACACAAAACAATGAATATGTTCACTCTGGCGAGTCTGCAGCCACACACAATTTCATGTGAACACTGACCCTTTTTTTAAATTAATTTTTTAACAAACATGTATTTGCCTAATTTCCAATTGCACTCCAAAGTGCAGAACCTTTTATCCCAACTACTTTAAGCATCGCTAATCAGAAATCATTTACAATCACTTTTGATTCATACACACAGCTGAAGATTTGTTGATTGTTTTGTTTTCATAAGTGTTGACAAACAACTCCATCAAATGTACCTTTGATTTCTGAAATGTTTCAGGCAGCCTTTAAAGCAATCAACAAAGTTCCGGCTTAAAATATGTGTGCAGAGAACACTAACAAAGCAAAATAGTATTAAAATCACAGCTTTTTCTGATAGCTTTTGGAATCGATTACTGTAGGTTCTTGCTTGTTATTATAAATAACAGGTTACAAGTTGCCTATAAAAGGCATTTAAACATTTTTTTAATAAAAAATAATTAATTTTGGTTTTATTGTGTTAAAGTATTTTAACCCATAGGTCTATTGCTTGGAATTATGCTTTTTAATTTACTAAATGTTCTATTTTTCATATTTTATTTTATTACAATTATTTAATATATATATATATATATATGTATATATATATATATATATATATATATATATATTAAAATCAGTAAGGTTCCTGTTTTTTAAAGCTTAGAAAAACAATTGTTCCTAAAAATACATTTAGAAATACAATTGATTCAAAATTATGTTTTTAAATATCATTTATTTTACACTGTATAAGATAAATATAGTTGTGTGCAATATGTCCACTGAAAAGAAGCTAATTTGACCTTTCAACTCAGCAGTGCTGTTGAGTCAAGAATAATCTCATACATTTATAAAAAGTTATTCCTCACATATAGAACATTTGGCAAACAATCCTAATTACTTTGAACACATCTTTAAACAAAATGACCCAAATACTTGTTTTACTTAATTACTGTAGTGTTTATTGGAGTGTTCAGTTTGAACAAGTTTTAGGTAACGCTGCTATCAATCTTATCCTAATAGAACATTTCAAGCATAAAACAAAAATAATAATATAGGTACACATGCTCACTAGCATGTGAACACAACATAATACATTGATATATTTATATATTCTATATAAAATAAAATGAGTCTTATATAGTGCAAATGAAGTCAGGTCCAATAGTATATATAATATATGTATGATTAGCAACAATACACAAATGACCTCAAAACATCATAGATATGAATCCATCATTGGAATATTTTCATTTCTATCCAGTTAGTGTGTGAACATCTTTTTCAGACACAAAAAAACTACTAAATGCACGACAAGAATGTTGCACAAGACGTCTTCATGTAGTTGTATTTCTTGTCATGGTCTGTTTTGTTGTTATTTAGCAATTCATGTAAAGTACCGTGTGCGGCTTAAGAAGAATATTCTCTTTGAACACTTGCACAAACTACACGTTCCAGTTATAATCTACTATTTACAACATCCAATTGATCACTTAACCTGGTGTCAGTTTGTCATATAATGCCTTCATTTCTTTTTAAAGCACACCAATAGTGTGATAAACACATTGAATAAGGCACACACACACACACACACACACGACAAAACACGATAAAGTGATAAGAGTGTAGGATCACTTTTAAAACTGTACAAAAATAAATAATAATTTGCGTAGTAATCTTGCACAGGCAGAGGCACCACTGTGAACAAATAAGTGCTAATAACATTTTATAAAAGAAAGTGAAAAATAATGGATGTATACTAGGTTCGTATATTAAAGAAACATTTTCACTCATGCTAAAAGGAGTTCCTCAAGTGTTCCATCAACTTGTTTTCTCCTGTTTTAATATTTTATAAACATTTTCAGAATAATTTTCATCTGGTTGTATTTTTTCATAATGCATGCTTTGGACTTGAAATTCAGTGCTTCTCATGGCAATAAAGTAAGAGAGTGAAACGTTATCAACAAGCTTACTTATGTATCTTGCTGCAATGTGACCATCTTGTCTTCTTTGTGTATGTATTGTTGTGCATCTTGCATAACCGGCACACTCGTGAGACTGTCATGTTATAAAAAGAAGAAAAAAAAGCTATGCGTCTGTTACGCATACGTTTAGTTCACTTTAACGGGAATGTTTTTGTACCTTTTGAGCCAGCACAACAAACTTTAGCTTCTGTGATGTAAGTGTTGCTTGTAACAAAGGAACAGTTGAGTTTCAGGACAGGACAGACACAGAGACAGACTCACATTCAGTCTTTGGAATGTTGGTGAACTCCATCAGAGGCTGCTGTCCAGACTGGATGACTCTATGTCCAACTTCCTGTGTCGTGGTGAGGTGGACACCGCCAGTTTGGTTGGTGATGGCGAAGCGTTAGTCGAGGAGTCGCTGCCTCCACCTTCAGAGCCAGAGGATGGAAGGGGCACCGGTGGCGCCCTCTTCCTCCCTAGAAAGCCAACATCCAGCACTCCCCTCTTTTTCACACTTCCCTCCGCCTTGATCCCATCTCCCAGAACGTCACCCTCCTCAGACTGCAGTTGCACCTTACGCCTGGCATCACCTGCTCCTGAAATGGGGCTATCAGGGGGTTGCCGTGGAGATTCCTGACTCCCGCCATCTCCCTTGGTCCTGACGGAAGTGGTCGAAGCTCCGATGTTGGCATTGGCACTGCGGCAGCTCCAGAACTCCATGGCCGACAGCCGCCTCTCGCTCTCCTCAGGCCCAAAGTCACAGAGTGAGCGGCGGGTGTCGGTGGTCTGATCGGTACTGTTTTGGACACCTCGACTGAAGCTGAAGTTCTGGAAGTCTCTGGAGAAAGAAGGAGGTAATGTCTGAGTGCATTCAATCGATCGCAAATGGACTGTTCAGGTTGTTTTAGAAGACGATTTGCCTCTAATCCCAGCAGGCTTGATCAGTTTGTGCTCGCAGATTTAAGGCTGAAATATGCTCTTGCATAGCTTGCATGCACTCTAACGGGGTGTAATTCGTTTAGAGCTCTTCCTAAATGAGCACCAACAACTCTTGTTGACTTGCTATTAGCTTTCTGTGTGAAGTAGTTGGGAGTAAACAACGGCGACTGTAGCGACATCCACGAGGTTGAGCTGAAACTAATCAATTTGAAACAAGGGTCACTTTTATTGTACATTTTGCTCTAAAACTGGAGAAGACATTGGCGAAGGTGGGCTGTGTGAGCCCCTAACGAGTCGAGGTGAAACAATGGACGGACGAGAAGGAATCCTCGTAAATGATGTGATAAAAAGTGAAGCAAGACTTTTTTGGCTTGCTGGATGGGGAGGAGCCAATCCAGCAAGCCAATCAGTCAATCACAAAAGCTATGTGATGTGAGAGCAGACTTAAGCCTTTAGAAAGGACAGCTTTAGTCTGAGAGGATGGTGCAAGATGAGATGTTAAGATAACGGTCATGTTGAACCACAATAGAACAAAAACCTTCTTCAGATCCTGCACTATCCTCTCAGTCTAGACCTGTCCTATCTAAGTCCGAGCATGAACTGGTTGGTGAACCCTACTCAGAGGAGAGGCAAACGTCTTCAAAGACATTCCAGTTGTAAGAATATTCACAATAAGATTTTAAGATAACTTAACAACTGTGGTTTTGAACCATAATAGGGTAGTTTTGCAAATGTTTGATAACAGTTGCATTCAATTAGTCACACTTTCTAAATTGTAGAGTAGACTTCCATTCATCCCACTATGGGGAATTTCCACAGTTCAGTTGCAGTGCAGATTTTACACACAGCAAAGTGTAAAACGTAATAAAAACTATGACAAAATGTAATACATTTTTAAAAATGACTAGATAATTAATGTCTGTTGTAATATCCATATAAACTATTCAGATTGATTATATTACTTAAATTTGTTTTTGTCAGCAAGTTTATACTCTAAAAATGTATTTTACTAAATTGGAGTTCAATCAATTCAAGTATATCCTCCCCTTTAATGAATGCCAACCTATATTTATCACGGACTACGTCATTCGTTTGAATCAAACGCCCCATCGCAAATAAACCTATTTTTCTTTGGATGGGATAGGTTCCAGCCACCCTTGCTACTCGGAGAGGGACAAGCAGTAGAAGATGATGTATGTATTGAAGAAACAAAACATTTAAATAAGATGAAACAAAAGTTTCTCACCGGTTGCTGTGGAAGGACTCTGTTCGTCTAGCGCGGGCCAGCAGGGGGCTCTCTCTGTAGGGCCGCACAGCCCCGTAGGTGGCCTGGTTGTCTGGGACGACTTCCTGGGTCTGCAACTGCAGACTGGAGGACACACAAGATGGTTGATCTACAACGGAGGCTATTTGTGCTCTCCTACCTTGAGCAAGATTCTCTGAGGTGTGGATGGTGCAGCACAGAAGGGGCGGGGCTAATATTAGGTGTGGCACAACGGGAGGTGCTTAGATCACACTGGTCCAACAGCTGCAACAGTTCTTCTTCTGTGGGTCCACCAACATCTAAACAACACGGGCAGCTTGAGAACACGCAGAGTGCATGAACTATTATATGATAGTCACTTATCCATCTTTCACCTTCTTTCTTCTTCTCCTCTCCTTTATTGGCAGTGTCCATTGCGGTGGTCAGGTCCCACAGCTGGATGCTACCATTGCTGTGGCCAGTAAACAGATAGCGACGTGGTCTGGATCCCATCCGGCTGGAACCTTCGCACTCTCGAACCATAAAGCAAGAGATGGTGGTCCCATCCACAGATTGGACTTCACAGATTCTACATTATAAAACAACAAAACCTCAGAGAGGGAAAACTTCCACTGACCATTTTTACTTGACTCACAAACCTTCTCCCTGTGGACGAGAGCCTGACAAAGAGTTTGTTGGTAACCGGGATGACCTTCTGGATGAACACCTGTTGATCATCTCTCTCTCCAAATGGACCTGAAGGAACAATCATCAGAACTAAGAAAGACACCAGAGAGAAAATCTCGATAATAATCAATAATCTCTCACCGATATCATTTCCTGAGCAGTAGCTGCCATGGCTCTCAGTTTCCTCCAAGGAGAGTATTTTGAAGGAGGCCAAAGGTGTGGACCCCGGCTGGGTGGAGATCATCCCTCGGAAGCGTGTCACTGTCCAAGTCCTGACGTGGTTGTTATCAGCGCACACTGACACCAGCACAGAATGAGGTTTGTGATTCCTTAAATGCCTGATCAGAAATTGTGTTCTAATCTAAAACTTCCATCACGGCCTCTCACCTGAGACCAAATGTTTTTCAGACAGCATGATCTTGGTCACAGGGCTCCTGTGCACGGTGAAGGTCTGGAAGAGCTGAGGACCCGAGCCAACGGTCTCTGGGTGCTGCACGATGACTCTCACTGCACCACTGCTTGTCCCGTAAGCAATCTCGATCCAGTTGCCACTCACACCTGACACAACCAGGCGACATTTTACGGTCTGCTTTCTTATTCTGTTACTTTTCCTCATTCAGCATTTATTATTTCACTGCAAAGGTCTTGTTTTTGCACATTTCTTCTCATTCTTACATATTTGCAAATGTTCTTAAATAGTGGACACAGGCGCTGGACCATGTTGGTTACATTTGCAATGTAAGAGCACATTTTTTATCTTTGGAAATTTACCTTAACATTAAATATGGGTTGTACTTGTATAGCGCTTTTCTACCTTCAAGGTACTCAAAAGCGCTTTGACACTACTTCCACATTTACACATTCACACACTGATGGAGGGAGCTGCCATGCAAGGCGCTAACCAGCACCCATCATGAGCAAGGGTGAAGTGTCTTGCTCAGGACATGACGAGGTTGGTACTAGGTGGGGATTGAACCAGGGACCCTCGGGTTGCGCACGGCCACTCTACCACTGCGACATTACTACATGTTGCAGTTTCTGCATGTTTCCACATTTCTGCATATTTCTTTTGTTGTCACACATTTTTTTACCATTGCACATGTCATGTCTTTGCACATTTCTTCTCATTCTTACATCTTTTGCACATTCTCTCAGAGTAAATGTGCTTGTGTTTACAAATGTGCATCTTTTACTACACTTTTGCCTTGTCATTGCACATTTATAACCACATCTGAGCTTCCCTGTCATTGAATATTTCTTTAAACATTTCCCATGTAATTGAACATTTAATCCGTTCTTGTGCCATCATTGTGTATTTCCTCTGGCAGCGGATAGTTACTCGGGTACCACTGTTTGCCTCACATTCAGGAGATTGAGTGTTTCAATCTCCATTTGGGCATCACGGTGTAGTTTGTATATTCTCCCCGTCAAGGTTAGGTTTTCTCGGAGTACTACATTTTCCTCTTACATTCCAAAAACATGTCCAGTATGTTAGGTTAATGGACTCTAAATTGTTAATAGATAGGGCTGCAACGATAAGTCAACAAAGCCGATTATAAAAATTAGTCGATCATGGATTTGTTACTTTCAACCAGTTGCTCAATAGAATTTTCAATTATAGACCGCCAAGAATGTTAATGTTTACACTGCTATTCTCTTAGGTAAATAATTGCCACTATATAAAGTTAAAACGTTAAAGTACCAGTGATTGTCAAACACACTAGATGTGGTGAAATTATCCTTTGCATTTGACCCATCATACTTTATAACCTCAACAGTACTGGATAAAAAAATGTTTTACACTGAATGTCATGTTTAAAGGACATTTGCCCTTTAAGTCTGATGATTTGTTTTTCACTGTGGTTATATACTTTGAGTAATAAAGTATAACAATGTGTTTCTCAGTAATGTATGTGTATTTTTTTAAAATTAACTGTAATATTTATTTTTTTTAAACTAAGTTAAAATCAAGCTGCGGACTCAACCTCAAAAGTTGTAGAGAAGATCATGAGCAATTATCGTTTGACTAGTCCACTAATCAAAACAAAAAGAATAATCGTTAATTGGGGGATGGCGTTGCGCAGTTGGGATAGTGGCCGTGCCAGCAACCTGAGGGTTCCTGGTTCAATCCCCACCTTCTACCAACCTCATCAAGTCTGTTGTGTCCTTGAGCAAGACACTTCACCCTTGCTCCTGATGGGTCGTGGTTAGGGCCTTGGATGGCAGCTCCCGCTATCAGTGTGTGAATGGGTGAATGCGGAAGTAGTGTCAAAGCGCTTTGAGTACCTTGAAGGTATAAAAGCGCTATACAAATACAACCCATTTACCATTTAACCAATTTATTGTATTCCTATTCATAATGTCAATGATTGTTTGGGTAAAACTGTTTTTACACGTGTCCTATTATTGCACTTCCATCTTTTTTCTGCTATGGAACATTTTAAATTCCATTGTACATGTATCCTATTAGTGTGCATTTTGTGACTATTTCTCTATTTACAGTAGTATGCTATTTTACTACTACTAATACTCCATGCTGCATGAGCTCTTACCACCCTCATGCACTTTTTTTTTTTACCTTTGCACGTGAAGTGTTTATTCAGGTAATTGCATTTTTTAGCTACACTGTTTACTTTTTCAACAGCCACACTCTTATTGCTTATTATTGATTCTTAGTAATCCTATTTGATTACTGACTGGTTTTGGGTGTGAGGTAGACAGACAGAGCGGTGATAGCGTCGTTGGAGGGGTCATGATATAACTCCGTCACCAGAAGGTCGTTATCTTTCATCCTCAGTGGAAACTTCTGCATGTCTGACAAGAAGAAGAAAGAAAAAAGAGGGTGTAGTACAGTGTATTGTGTAAGACAGTAAGTAGTGTGAGTACCTATGTAGTAAATGGAGCCATTGTTGCAGCCCAGTAAGAGGAAGGATCCTGCTGTGTCGCAGCTGGTGATGGGAACAACATCTTGAACCTGAAAAAAGACAACATGCCATTTGACCGATGCAATCATTAAAAGTGCACACAAAGATGTAGGGCCAAATTGGACAGAATTAAATAAATGCAAACATATTTAAATAATTACTTACATGTGTCATTAACAGGAATTAAATACATACAGTACATATTAAATGTGTCATTAATTTAATGTAAAATTTCATTTAATGTATTTAAAAATTTAATTCACTGACACATTTAAGTATATATTTATTTAATTTTGACCTATATGGTCAAAAATTAAGTTGGACGGATAAACTATATTAATGAAGCGCTAACAAGATCCAGTTGGTACAAAAACAAATAAATTAGGGCTGTCAAAATTAACGTGTTAACTGATGTGATTACTTGCAGAAAAATATTGCACCAATCATGTGAACACTTAGATTATTTATACAATTTATTTTGACTGTACAAACTCTTATACCTTAACCGCTATATGGTCAGTGATTTTGTCAATTAATTTGTCAGTACAAAAATGAGTGAAGAGACTGACAGGTGTGCTAACTGGCAAATTTCACTCCAAAATACAGCCTGAAAGAACTTAAGATAAAACTGCTACCAGGTTTAGTGCAAATAAATGCCATGCATTCAAATGAAACATTTAAAAACGTTCCTGGATGACATTCTGACAAATGAATTGCATTTGTGTACAAATATTGGGGTCTTTTGTTAAGATGATTTCAATAATGCAAGCGAGTAATAACCTGGGATTTATCATGATTAATCCAAATTACAATGTGTGATTAATCAGATTTAAAAAAAATAATAATTTAACAGCCCTTAAATAAATACATCTTGCCAGTGATTAAAGGAGCCATATGTAATAATTGCATGTCAAGTCATCATTAAATGGCCCTGATATGTCAAGAGGCAATACTAAATCATGTTCTTTTCAAATACCTCTATAACTGATATCAGTAGTTCAGCCGGGATATGCATATTTCAAAATTAGATTTACAGCGCCGAAATCTTGTAATTGTTTTCATTTCGATGTCCCGCCCTCTACCGTTTGACCAATTAGAAGGTCTGTGAGTGTGTTAAACCCAGGTTGCCACTTACGCACCGCCATCTTCGTCTAGCTACTGCCCCTGGTAAAGTTACTAAACATGTCAGACCTTAGTAAATCTAAAAGGCATCATTACGATTCTTAGCTTATTCATGACAAAACCAGCCAAGAAAAGGAGGATTTGTATCGGTGATGCCTCTGACAGATGGAGATGATTGAAGGCGGAAAATATTTTTTTCATCTGACGCCAAACTAGCTTATTTGCTCATTGATAGGTAAGTCAGGCATTCATGTTTTCTTTTTACTTGTAATAAATGGAAAAGGACATTTTGTATGTAAACTATATTTTCCAATACAGTCTATGATCTTATTTAACAAAGCTAGTATGTTTGTGCAACGAATGCTTAGTGTGATGGTGCTTAGCTGCTAGTGTAATGCTTGGACACGTCGACATATAGGCTAACGGGGGAAATAGTTGCCCGTGAGCCTGTATGTCGATGTGTATTCGAACTGACAGGGCAAAATATATTTTCGACAAATAAAACTTATGCGGATATGGGTAGTGTCTGCCTATTTTGTTCTTAATATGCTGATACGCTGAAGAAATGGGTTCCAACATTAGCACAGCTGTTATCATGACAATGTGAAACATATGGAGATAGCTGAATCACATGACAAAATAATTCCTCATTCGTGTAACCTATAGGCATACCTTGGTAAAATGTATCCCTTTTAGTTTTGGGCGTACATTAGGTTGCTAAGCCTGCTTCACTTATTTTCACCAGTATAACCATCGCTAGCGTTGGTTGTAGTTTGTTTTAGTCTTTGTTTTCTGATAGTACTGACAATAACCATACGATTGACATTTGTTGTGATATTCTACGCAAGCATGACATACTTCTTCCTGAAAAAAGCCCATTTCCTGTGTAAAATGTGTTGTTTAGAGATTTGTTATTGCCAAAACGCTTGACTATTCAGCTATTATGGTCCCAGCACCTCAACCCCTAGCAAGAGGCAGTGGAAGTTTGAAGTTCCTTGGAGTAGCCCAGTCGATCAGTCAGAGAGAGGGGTGAGGGGACTACAGAATTTTGACCGTGATTACAGTACCATTTCTGGGCACATTATTACAAATGGCTCCTTTAAATAAATCATGGAATAATGAAATCAGTTTTATTATATTGTAAAAATAAATACATCCTGAAATAAATTAAGTCATGAAATAATGAAATTAATAATGAAATAATTCAATTTAATTAAATGCATTGATTGACAATTAAATATTGGATGCCAATTTTAATTGATAAATGGCACAATTATTTAAAGATGTCTTAGTTTAATTAATTTTGTCCCAATTGGATCCCGCCCATACACAATACCTGCCAGTGCTGCGTGACAGCGTTCCAAACTCCAACCTTCCCCGTGTGACTGGTAGCCACCAGCTGGTTTCCAATGAAGAAGAGATCATCCACAGGCACACCGAGGCTAAACACACCTGTTGAGAAAAATATGTGATCAACAATATGTCTATTTTAATTGCAGCTTTTACTGTCGACCATCATCTACCTATCTCATTGCCGCTGCCTCCATCTTGGATGCTCCATAGGATGATGCTGCTTTCTGAGGCAGCTGCCACCATCTTGTCCTTGTCTCCGTGCGGCCCACCCACCACCTTGGCATTGAGCGCGATGCGTTCAATTGTCCGGTCAAGGTAAGGAGAAGAGAACACTTGCTGCCATCCAGTAGATTCCTTTATCCTGTCGTAAACGTTTCATCAGCGTTCGACATCTTTAATCGTGTCTTTTGTTGTGTGTTGTCACATCACAAGCACCTGTAGCAGATGACAAAGTGTGCGTACGCCGCTACAATCCAGTTGTGGTGCCCTGCTACAATGAGCACCTTGCGAGGGTCAGGTCCTTAAGAGGAAGGCGCCAACGTGAAAGCTCACATCACCATTGCACTACTTCACTCTTTTTCAGGTTACCAACCGAGTTTGTGTGTGTCATCTGATCCAGGTGAGCCAGGGATTGGAGGGGTTGAAGGGGGACCACCGTGAGGTAATCCTTCCACTCCACTGGTGCCTGAGCGCTCGTCACAGGAGTGGGCGGAGCTTGACTTGCGACCAGGGATGACTGATGGAGTAATACAGAGAAGTTATGCTGTTGCTCATATTCTCACAAAGCCTGTTTCCTTACCTGGCGGTGGAAGGTAACCATGGAAGAGAACGCTACCACATGATGAGCGGTCCAGTTCTTCGCACAGCAGAAGGCGCCGCACTACACACAAACATTTAATATACAATAAAATAACATTAGGCATTCATTTGAGAATGATTTCAATTGTGTGGATTTGAATGCACTACTTGGCCCCCATCAGCATAGGCCAATGTGGTGATATATTTTACTGATATTTTTTGATGCGGTACCGCCTGAGGGATCGAAGGTCGCTGGAATTCAATGTTGGTTTTCGGCCTTGCCGCTTAAGTGCAGTGATTTTTCCAGATTCTCTGAACCTTTTTATCATATTACAGATTTGTGATGGTGAAATCTCTGAATTCCTTGCAATAACTTGTTGAAAAATGTTGTTCTTAAACTGTTCGACAGTTTGCTGACGCATTTGTTCCCAAAGTGGTGACCCTTGCCCCATCCTTGTTTGTGAATGAATGAGCATTTCATGGAAGCGGCTTTTATACCCAATCATGGCACCCACCTGACCCCAATTAGCCTCCTCACCTGTGGGATGTTCCAAAAAAGTGTTTGATGTGCATTCCTCAACTTTCTCAGTCTTTTTTGTCATTTCTGCCAGCTTTTTTGAAACATGTTGCAGGCATCAAATTCCAAAGTTTACCAGTTTGAACGTTAAGTGTCTTGTCTTTGCCGTCTATTCAATTGAATGTAAGTTGAAAAGAATTTGCAAATCATTGTGTTTTGTTTTTACTTACGATTTACACAACGTGGCAACTTCACTGATTTTGGGTTGTGTAAAATAACACTGATGCGTAGGAGAAAGGAAAACTGACAAATAACACCTTGACACTCGTTTCACCCAATGTGGTAGATTTGAGTGCATTCTGCTGCAGACTACAGTACACACCAGTCGCCCGTAGTATCCTCCAAGTGCCATTGCGATGGCTGTTACCCGGCCACTAAAACAAGGCCATGGCATTGTAATACTTTGTTGCATCCTGGGTAATTTAAAGTTGGTTAACTTGACAGTCAAAGCTACGCCCATTAGCCAGCATATGTTATGTATGTTGTTAGCATTGCATTTCCTGTGTTGCCATTCCACATTGCTCAAGCCAAGGCTGTGTTATTGATTGACGAAAAAAAACTAAACAACTGCAATGTATTAGAACCGCAATATTTGAAGCACTATGTAGCGAGGGATGACTATACAGAGAGATTTTACCCATGAGGAAACTTCAGTTTCCATGGCAATGGAGTCATTGTTTATGTGCCTGTTTTTATGTGAAGTGGATTTATTGATTGAAACTTTTATTAGTAGATTGCACAGTACAGTACATATTCCGTAAAATGACCACTAAATGGTAACACCCAAATAAGTTCAACTTGTTTAAGTTGGGGTCCACCTAAATCAATTCATAGTACAAATATATACTATCAGCATAATACAGTCATCATACATGTCAATCATCAGAGTATATACATTAAATTATTTACAATCCGGGGGGTGGGATGTTGAGGGGGTAGGTTAGGTTGCTATCAGCATATTGCAGTCATCATAGTAGTTTATCATCTGAGAAATGGACATTGAAACAGCGAAGGTCCTACGTCAAAGGATATGTACAGCGAGCAGTGGACATAGTGAGCTCAGAAAGCATAAGAACAAGTAAATACATTTGATTATTTACAATCCAGGGAGGTGGGATGTGGTGGGGGGAGGGGTTTAGGCTAGGGTTGTAGCTGCCTGCAGGTGTTCTTTTAGTGCGCTTTTGAAGGAGGATAGAGATGCACTTTCTTTTACACCTGTTGGGAGTGCATTCCACATTGATGTGGCATAGAATGAGAATGAGTTAAGACCCTTGTTAGATCGGAATCTGGGTTCGATGTGGTTTGTGGAGCTCGCCCTGGCGTTGTGGTTATGGCGATCATTTATGTTCTGGAAGTAGGTTGACATGTACTTCAGTATCAGGGAGGTGGAGCGAATTTTATAGACTAGGCTCAGTGCGAGTTGTTTTACTCTGTCCTCCACCCTGAGCCAACCCACTTTGGAGAAGTGGGTAGGAGTGAGGCAGGATCTGTGGTGGAGGTCTAGAAGTAACCTGACTGGCTTGTTCAGGGATGTTTGGAGTCTTGATTTGAGGGTTTCAGAAGTGCTGGGGTACCAGGAGGAGAGTAAAACTGTTGATGCACATATCTTGGCGTCCTGTCTCTTCAATAACACATCTCCACATTTGTGAGCCTTTGACGTGAGCAATATCCAGCAGTAACAACATGGCAAGACTTGCACCGTTCAACATTATCTTTACCGTGAAAATCAAGTTGACCAACTTTTGGCAGAACAAACTACAGTTGTGGTTACAGCACATTGACGCCCAGTTTCAATTGGGAAAATTACACAGGAAGTGACAGAATATTTATACGTAGAAGCCATGCTTGAAGCCTCGATGACGGCCATAGCCATGATGTTTGGAGGATCCTCTCGCAATCGGCAAGTAGAAAGCACTCAAGGCTACTATATTGGGTAACAAATGTGAATATATTTTACGTCCAAATGGCTCTAATAGTATTCAGAATGTTGAAACTGAAAAATACTTTATTTCAAAATAAGAATCCTAATTTGTGTAGATTAATTCACAGCGGTCAAGTTCAGAACCAATTAGTTGAGACAACTGCGTGTATGTTCTTTCTAGTATGCACTTTGAGTAAACACTCCTTAACCGTCATCACAAAGATAACCTCTCCTTTTCAAGTTCAATGACAATGAAGGGAAGTTGCAACCATGAAATAGGAAGTAAAACAATATAACAGTTCCTTAGGGAGTGATGACTTCACTTATTAAAAACTGAATTACACGGCAGATGTTGTGCACCTGTATAAGACGTACCTATGGGAGTTATGCCATAGAACTCTGCTTCATGTCGCAGAACGCTGATGTTGACGCCACTGTGGAGACATAATAAAAAAATAATAGATTCATTCTGCGAGACAGGACAACATGGAAGCATAATGGCTGAAGGATTTCTTACCGCAGATCCAGTTCTTTGGTTCGGAGGAAATTTAGAATTGGTGCAAAAGCTGTAGGATCTCTGTCAATAAATATCTAGATAGATGACGAGAGAGTGATGGATATCATGGTTAATGGAATACATGGTCTAAAATGATATGCAATGCAGCATGTGGCGAAAACAGAAACTTAAAATGTTTGTATATATGAATGATCATAATTTTAACAATGTAATGATCATTTTTAAATTTGAAATTATAAGAACTGTAAAAAATGTGTTCTTATTTTGGATGAGTAAATACAGAATGTACTTACAGCTCCAGTTTCATCCCGAAGAGTGGATATTCTTCCACTCAGCAGACTGGAACACACACACAACCATTTAATACAAGATTGGTATCTATTGCTACATAGCAATAGATACCAATCTTACCCTACACCACCTCCCCATCTTTGCACGAGGAACACTTAACTTGCACACTTGTCCCAAGAGTGCAGAGCTTTTATTTGGCTTAGTTTGTTGTCATTGTTTTTACATTTGCAATTTTGCACTGCAGCATTTCCATTCATTCGATTTTACATATTATTAACCACTCTATTTGTATCCCATTCTGTTTGAATAATTTTCTACACAATATTGTTCTTGTGTTACTCATTGGTCGAAATCTGGGTACTTTCTTGCCATCTGCTGGTATGACAATAATGTTAATTGAATCATTGAAACATGCATCTAGTAGTACATCTGCCACTTTTGCGTTATAAAAGGTTCCAGAGTGTACTTGACAAATATGAATATGAGTATAGAGACACACCTCCTACATCAACTATACTGTATTAAAGGGGCCCAACTATGCAAAACCAACTTTGTTTACATATTGGTACCTGTTTTTGTGTGTTTGGGATCTGCATTCATCCTGAAACCTTGAAATCAAACCATGAAGTCATGGCAGAGATATTTATAAAACAATCTTGTCTTCCTTCATACTTCCAAACCGGTCGAAAAATTTGTACAACCTGTGGCATTTTTCCCAGTAGTGAAGTCAGCGGATATCGCCATATATATAAAATTTTCACCCGAAGAGCTTTGCGCGAGTTCGTCGTAGTCTGACATCTTAGTCAATACCGTAAGTTCCTTCTTTTTCCTCTATCCTCTTGTTGTGGGGCAGACTAGTTCATACACGCACATGCATCCTCCGCTGTTGCCATATTTCAAAACAAAGTAGCGTGTAGTCCTAACATATCTGTCAGGACATTTGATATGGAAACGCTAAAAACAACAACATGGCTAATGGGGAGAAGAAGCAGTCAAAGTGAGCGGTCACGTAAATAAGACCCCTCAAAAAAGGGTACATCCTGAAGAGACGGTCAGAAAGCGGCTTGAAGGATAATGTTTGCAAAATTTTGACAAAAAAAACATCATTATGTTATGTGGACCAGTGTTTTTCAACCACTGTGCCCTGGGAGATTATGCAGTTTCACCTATTTGGGTTAAAAAATATTTTTTGCAAACCAGTAATTATAATCTGCAAATAGTGTGTTGGTGCTGTCTAGAGCTCCGCAGAGTAACCATGTTATACAGTACCATACCATATCGGTGGGTGGAAGCCGGTAGTTAATTGCTTTGTAGAAGTTGGGAACACGTCGTGGTTTGTCGTGATCACAATATGCGGGAGGTAGCGTGCAGGTAAAAAGATATTCAATGCTTAAATTTACAATAAACAAAAGGTGAGTGCCCCTAAGAAAAGGCATTAAAGCTTAGAGATGGCTATGCAGAACAAAACTAAAACTGAACTGGCTACAAAGTAATCAAAGAGAATGCTGGACGACAGCAAAGACATCGTGGGGAGTAGGGAGACGGTGTCCACAAAGTACATCCGTACATGACATGACAACAATGTCCACACAAAAAAAAAATAGACACAATTTAGATAGTCTTGGTTGCTAAAACAAAGCAGGTGCGGGGAATAGCGCTCAAAAGGAAGACAGGTAAATACATACCAAGAAAACAGGAAAAGCCACCAAAAAAGAAGTGCAAGACAAGAACTAAAACACTACGCACGGAAAAACACCAAAAAAACTTTTAAAAAGTCTCGGTGTGATGTGACAGATCGTGACAGTAGACCTACTTTGAGACAAGAGCTATAGTGATGCATTCTTTATTATGGTTTAAATTGCGACGACGGCTTTTTATTGTCCACCGAATTTCTTTTTTTGAATGATTTCTGCAGGTGGTGTGCCTCCGGATTTTTTCAATAAAAAAAATGTGCCTTGAGTCAAAGGTTGAAAAACACTGATGTAGACCAAATGGAAGTGTTTTAGTTGTAGGCACACAACCACAATAAGGACCCCTCTAACTGTTTGCACTCCATGTGTGAATATCAAAACGATTTTGCATCATCTCAACCCAAAACGTGAGTAAATGGAACATTTCTACACTTCATTTCAAAGAATAATGCAGTCGCTGCACTAAGATGACAATTTTCTTTTTCTGTGCATGCGCGTGTGTGTGTGTTGTGACGTCATCCGTGAGCTGTGCCGCTTGTCCTGAAATGTTAAGTTAAAGTACCAATGATTGTCACACACATACTAGAAGTGGCGAAATTATTCTCTGCATTTGACCCATCACCCTTGATCACCCCCTGGGAGGTGAGGGGAGCAGTGGGCAGCAACGGTGCCGCGCCCGGGAATCATTTATGGCAGTGTTTTTCAACCTTTTTTGAGCCAAGGCACATTTTTTGCGTTGAAAAAATCCAGAGGCACACCGCCAGCAGAAATCATCGACTCAGTTGACAGTTAAAAGTCATTGTCGCAATTGTTGGATATGATTGTAGCTGAGATAGGCACCAGCGAACCCAAAGGGAATAAGTGGTAAAAAATGGATGGATGGACGGACCTTAAAGCATAACCAAGCATGCAACAATATAGCTCTTGTCTCAACGTATGCTGTCACATCATGCCAAGACTTATTTGGAGTTTTTTGCTGTTTTCCTGTGCGCAGTGTTTTAGTGCTCCTATTTTGGTGGCTTTTTTCATTTTTTTGGTATTTTCTTGTAGCAGCTTCATGTCTTCCTTTGAGTGATATTTCCCGCATCCACTTTGTTTTAGCAATCAAAAATATTTCAGTTGTTTATATCTGTCTTTGTGGGGACATTGTTGATTGTCATGTCATGTTCGGATTTACATTGTGGACGCCGTCTTTGCTCCACAGTAAGTTTTTGCTGTCGTCCAGCATTCTGTTTTTGTTTACTTTGCAGCCAGTTCAGTTTTAGTTTCGTTCTGCATAGCCTTCCTTAAGCTGCAAAGCCTTTTCTTAAGGGCACTCACCTTTTGTTCATTTTTGGTTTAAGCATAAGACACCTTTTTACCTGCATTTACAAAGCAATTAGCTGCCGCCTGCCACCTACTGATATACTGTAGAAGAGTATAACATGGCTCTAGACAGCACTGACACACAAAAACAACAACACATAATTTGGAGACTATCATTACTGGTTTGCGAGAAATGTTTTCATCACAAATATGTGAAATAAGATAATCTCCCACGGCACACCGGACTGTATGTCATGGCACACTAGTGTGCACAGTGGTTGAAAAACACTGATTTATGGTGATTAAAACCCCAATTCCAACCCTTAATGCTGAGTGCGGAGCAGGGAGGTAACGGGTCCTGTTTTTATAGTCTTTGATATGACTCGGCCGGGATTTGAACTCACAACCTACCCATCTCAGAACGGACATTCTAACCACTAAATGACCACAATGTCCCATCTTATTTCCGAATTGTAATATACCAAAGGTTACCTTGAGAAAAAGGAGTCGGGGATCCACATGAGGGTCTGCCTGGAGGTGCTGAACCTTCAACATAGAACATGAAAATGTGGTTTGTGGAGCTCCCCTGGTAGGATTACAGTATTAATAAATAAATGATAAATGGGTTGTACTTTGAATAGGGCTTTTCTACCTTCAAGGTACTCAAAGCGCTTTGACACTGTTGTAACTATTTCACCAATCTCACGCACTTTGCAAATTATACGTCATTTCCATTGTGCGCAAGCAATTTGCATATCGCAAGATGAGATTTAAGGCGAGATTTTGTGGATGGTTTAGTCCAGGGGTAGGGAACCTATGGCTCTAGCCAGATGTGGCTCTTTTGATGACTGCATCTGGCTCTCAGATAAACCTTAGCTGACATTGCTTAACACGATAAGTAATGAATAATTCCGCTGCTGAGCACGATATTAAAAATAACGTTCAAAATATAAAACATTCTCATGCATTTTAATCCATCCATCTGTTTTCTACCACACCTGTTCAAGCAATAACAATGTTATTAAAAAAGAATTAGAGACTTATTATACTCTAAAAATGTTGGTCTTACTTAAAAAATGCTCGCATTTAGTTGTATTATTACTTCGGTACTCTTGTCTTGTTCTGTATATTGTACATCCATCCATCCATCCATTTTCTACCGCTTATTCCAGTATTTTGTATTTCTATAGTGTTTTTTATATTGTACAGGATTGCTTGTTATTTCTAATAGATAGTAGTCTGTTTATTTCAATTGTTAGTTTTTCCTTTTCCTCTTCTGTTATTTATTTTACCCCATATTTGTTCCCACAACCGCACCTTAAGTTGGAGTCTTTAATCTCGTTATATGCAAATATAATGACGATAAAGTCTATTCTATTCTATTCAGTGTTAAAAAATATTATATGGCTCTCATGGAAATGCATTTTAAAATATTTGGCTTTCAGGGCTCTCTCAGCCAAAAAGGTTCCAGACCCCTGGTTTAGACAGTAACCCTACATTATTATATTTTATAAATAGTAAACCAAGTTGTGGTAGTAGTTTAGTCAGTAGTGTAGTCGTGAATGTACACTGTATTAGGGTTGGGGTTGGACTGATTTGAGGGCAATACTCAGTTATATTGTCCCGACTACAAATGAATAGATTTACATAAGTATTTAATAAATTATTGTTACACCAAAAACATGTATTTGCGCCCATTGATTTGCAAAATGTGCACTACACATTATTCAAATATATAGCTGGAAGCAATTTGCAAAAAGATTGCGCATTATACAAATTTGCAAAATATGTGGTTGCGCATTTTGCAAATTGCTCACATTGGTATTGTGCCTACAACAACAATACTTCCACATTTACCCATTCACACACTGATGGAGGGAGCTGCCATGCAAGGCGCTAACCAGCACCCATCAGGACCAAGGGTGAAGTGTCTTGCTCAGGGGCACAACGGACGTGACGAAGTTGGTACTAGGTGGGAATTGAACCGGGGACCCTTATGTCCTATTAGTATCCATGAGAGTGACAGCTTTTCAAAGACGGTGTGAGCATCCACGCACATATCGCATTACCGCCAATGACCCCCACGGACGGTACCATAGCACCCGCTGTCCCGTCTTACCGTGTCCCTCCCACGTTCAGCTGGATGATTTCCCCCATTCCTGTCGTGAGGTCGCCCCCGTTCGCCGCCATGATGAGCGAAGCGAGCAGGACAACAAGTGGATCCAAGTCAGGGCAGCATGACCACAGCTAGCATGCTAACACCGCGCTCCTCTCCGGGGGCTCTGCCACTGATGTCCAGAGTCAAGACCCGGCAGCCTGACACCCTCCGCCGCGTCCCTCCCGCCATACAACCGCCCTAACGTGCACACAATATGTGGACGGCCTTTCCTTGTATCCCCCCCACACACACAAAGTGGTTGTTTTCCAAAAGCTAAATGGTGACAGAGTGGCCGCCAGTGACGGGCATCTAGGTCGTAAATAACATCTTACGCAGCATCAACGTGAACCAGCTGTGCAAAGAGTACAAGCACAGCGAGAGGGATACCTCCCCATTACTTCCGCTTTTGCCTCACGTGACTTCCGCAAAGCTAGTTTGATTGATTGATTGATTGATGGATTGAGACTTTTGTTATTAGATTGAACAGTACAACTGAACATTAAATGGTAAAACTGTTGTAGGCACAATACCAATGTGAGCAATTTGGAAAATGCGCAACTGCATTTTGCAAATTTGTATAATGCACAATCTTTTTGCAAATTGCTTCCAGCTATATATTTAAATAATGTGTGATGCATATTTTGCAAATCCATCCATCCATTTTCTACCGCTTATTCCCTTTTGGGATCGCGGGGGCGCTGGAGCCTATCTCAGCTACAATCGGGCGGAATGCGGTTTACACCCTGGACAAGTCGCCACCTCATCGCAGGACCAACACAGATAGACAGACAACATTCACATTCACATTCACACACTCGGGCCAATTTTTAGTGTTGCCAATCAACCTATCCCCAGGTGCATGTCTTTGGAAGTGGGAGGAAGCCCACGCATTCAAGGGGAGAACATGAAAACTCCACACAGAAAGATCCCGAGCCTGGGATTGAACCCAGGACTGCAGGACCTTCCTATTGTGAGGCAGACGCACTAACCCAGGGGTGTCAAACTCAAATACAGAGTGAGCCAAAATTTAAAACTGAACAAAGTCACGGGCCAAGGTTGAACAAATTAAATAAATGAGTTGTACTTGTATAGCGTTTTTCTACCTTCAAGGTACTCAAAGCGCTTTGACACTACTTCCACATTTACCCATTCACACACTGATGGAGGGAGCTGCCATGCAAGGCGCTAACCAGCACCCATCAGGAGCAAGGGTGAAGTGTCTTGCTCAGGACACAATGGACAAGACGAAGTTGATACTAGGTGGGGATTGAACCAGGGACCCTCGGGTTGCGCACGGCCACTCCTCCACTGCACCACGCTGTCCCAAATTAACCTTTTAATAGGGAACCAAACAAGTTTTGCATTGAATATTGAATAAGCAAGGCTTATATAACTTCATAGTGACATGCAAAATCCAGTTTCAAAAGTAATAATAATTTAAAAATATCAATGGCATATTAAATCAAATTTAAATAAAAATCGAATATCTCTTTTCTATTTGCCGGCTTCTGAGGTAAATATCAAAATAACATTTTCCCACATACTAATAATACATTTGAAAATAAAATAACAATAATGAATGGATCAAACATTCAAGCCTTGAAGTAGCAAGAGAAAGTGCAAAAATAAAATGTTAATTCTTGCTCAGTTTGCTACATTGATTTGCTTTAACACTGAATATGGAACAAGCAACGCTTATATAACTTAATAGTGCAAAATCTACTTTCCAAAAAACAAACGAAAAAACATCAATGGTATATTAAATAAAATTTAAATAAAAAAATGAATACCTCTTTTCTATTTGCAGCCTTCTGAGGTTAATATCAACAGTAACTTTTTCCAAAATAAAATAACAATGAGGTGGGCGGGGGACATGGGGGGGGGGGGTTGTATATTGTAGCATCCCGGAAGAGTTAGTGCTGCAAGGGTTTCTAGGTATTTGTTCTGTTGTGTTTATGTTGTTTTACGGTGCGGTTGTTCTCCCGAAATGTGTTTGTCATTCTTGTTTGGTGTGGGTTCAAAGTGTGGCGCATATTTGTAACAATGTTAAAGTTGTTAAGAGGGCAGCCCTCAGTGTGACCTGTACGGCTGTTGACTGCATTCACTTGCGTGTGTGTACAAGCCGCATATATTATGTGACTTAGTCGACACGCTGTTTGTATGGAGGAAAAGCGGACGTGACGACAGGTTGTAAAGAATGCTAAAGGCAGTGCCTGTATGGCACGCCCCCAATGTTGTTGCCCGGGTGGAAATCGGGAGAATTTCAGGAGAATGGTTGCCCCGGGAGATTTTCGGGAGGACCACTGAACTTCGGGAGTCTCCCGGGAAAATCGGGAGGATTGGCAAGTATGTGAATACGATGTTACGGTATAATACCGGCAGGCCAGCTCTAATTTTAATTTGATATTGCCTCAAAGGCCAAATAAAATTATACGGCAGGCCAAATCTGGCCCACGGGCCAGAGTTTGACACCCATGCACAAACCCCTCTTCCACCGTGAAGCCCCCATTTTGCAAATCAATTGGCGCAAATACATGTTTTTGGTGTCAAAATAATTAATTAAATACTTATGTAAATCTACTGTATTCATTTGTAGTCGGGACAATATAACTGAGTATTGCCCTCAAATCAGTCCAACCCTATAATGGTTAGTGTTAGGGTTATAACCCTAACCCTAACCACTATACCAGGGGTCACCAACCTTTTTGAAACCAAGAGCTACTTCTTGGGTACTGATAATGCGGAGGGCTACCAGTTTGATACACACTTAAATAAATTGCCAGAAATAGCCAATTTCCTCTCTGAGCTGCAACCTTATCGTGGTAGAGGAGTTTTCGTGTCCCAATGATCCAAGGAGCTATGTTCTCCGGGGGCATAAAGCCCCCTGGTAGGGTCTCCCAAGGCAAACAGGTTCTAGGTGAGGGATCAGACAAAGAGCAGCTCGAAGACCTTTATGAAGAAGAAAAAGCATGGATCCAGAATTCCCTCGCCCGGACGCGGGTCACCGGGGCCCCCCTCTAGAGCCAGGCCCAGAGGTGGGGCACGATGGCGAGCGCCTGGGGCCCGGCCGGGCACAGCCCGAAGAGGCAACGTGGGTCACCCCTCCAATGGGCTCACCACCCATAGCAGGGGCCATAGAGGTCGGGTGCAATGTGAGCTGGGCGGCAGCCGAAGGCAGGGCACTTGGCGGTCCGATCCACGGCTACAGAAGCTAGCTCTTGGGACGTGGAACGTCACGTCACTGGGGGGAAAGAGCCTGAGCTAGTGCGCAAAGTCGAGAAATTCCGGCTGGATATAGTCGGACTCACTTCGACGCACAGCAAGGGCTCTGGAACCACTTCTCTCGAGAGGGATTGGACCCTCTTCCACTCTGCCGTTGCCGGCAGTGAGAGGCGACGGGCTGAGGTGGCAATTCTTGTTTCTCCCCCGGCTCAAAGCCTGTACGTTGGAGTTCAACCCGGTGGATGAAAGGGTAGCCTCCCTCCGCCTTCGGGTGGGGGGGCGGGTCCTGACTGTTGTTTGTGCTTATGCACCAAACAGCAGTTCAGAGTACCCACCCTTTTTGGGAACACTCGAGGGAGTACTGGAAAGTGCTCCCCCGGGTGATTCCCTTGTCCTACTGGGAGACTTCAACGCTCACGTTGGCAACGACAGTGAAACCTGGAGCGGCGTGATTGGGAAGAATGGCCGCCCGGATCTGAACCCGAGTGGTGTTTTGTCATTGGACTTTTGTGCTCGTCACAGTTTGTCCATAACAAACACCATGTTCAAACATAAGGGTGTCCATATGTGCACTTGGCACCAGGACACCCTAGGCCGCAGTTCCATGATCGACTTTGTAATTGTGTCATCGGATTTGCGGCCTTATGTTTTGGACACTCGGGTGAAGAGAGGGGCGGAGCTTTCTACCGATCACCACCTGGTGGTGAGTTGGCTGCGATGGTGGGGGAGGATGCCGGACAGACCTGGGAGGCCCAAACGCATTGTGAGGGTCTGCTGGGAACGTCTGGCAGAGTCTCCTGTCAGACAAAGTTTCAATTCCCACCTCCGGAAGAACTTTGAACATGTCACGAGGGAGGTGCTGGACATTGAGTCCGAGTGGACCATGTTCCGCACCTCTATTGTCGAGGCAGCAGATCGGAGCTGTGGCCGCAAGGTAGTTGGTGCCTGTCGGGGCAGCAATCCTAAAACTCCTTGGTGGACACCAGCGGTGAGGGATGCCTTCAAGCTGAAGAAGGAGTCCTATCGGGTCCTTTTGGCTCATAAGACTCCGGAGGCAGTGGACAGGTACCGACAGGCCAAGCGGTATGCAGCTTCAGCGGTCGCGCAGGCAAAAACTCGGACATGGGAGGAGTTCGGGGAAGCCATGGAAAACGACTTCCGGACGGCTTCGAAGCGATTCTGGACCACCGTCCGCCGCCTCAGGAAGGGGAAGCAGTGCACTATCAACACCGTGTATGGTGCGGATGGTGTTCTGCTGACCTCAACTGCGGATGTTGTGGATAGGTGGAAGGAATACTTCGAAGGCCTCCTCAATCCCACCAACACGTCTTCCTATGAGGAAGCAGTGCCTGGGGAATCTGTGGTGGACTCTCCTATTTCTGGGGCTGAGGTCGCTGAGGTAGTTAAAAAGCTCCTCGGTGGCAAGGCCCCAGGGGTGGACGAGACCCGCCCGGAGTTCCTTAAGGCTCTGGATGCTGTGGGGCTGTCCTGGTTGACAAGACTCTGCAGCATCGCGTGGACATCGGGGGCGGTACCTCTGGATTGGCAGACCGGGGTGGTGGTTCCTCTCTTTAAGAAGGGGGACCAGAGGGTGTGTTCCAACTATCGTGGGATCACACTCCTCAGCCTTCCCGGTAAGGTTTATTCAGGTGTACTGGAGAGGAGGCTACGCCGGATAGTCGAACCTCGGATTCAGGAGGAACAGTGTGGTTTTCGTCCTGGTCGTGGAACTGTGGACCAGCTCTATACTCTCGGCAGGGTTCTTGAGGGTGCATGGGAGTTTACCCAACCAGTCTACATGTGCTTTGTGGACTTGGAGAAGGCATTCGACCGTGTCCCTCGGGAAGTCCTGTGGGGAGTGCTCAGAGAGTATGGGGTATCGGACTGTCTTATTGTGGCGGTCCGTTCCCTGTACGATCAGTGCCAGAGCTTGGTCCGCATTGTCGGCAGTAAGTTGAACATATTTCCAGTGAGGGTTGGACTCCGCCAAGGCTGTCCTTTGTCACCGATTCTGTTCATAACTTTTATGGACAGAATTTCTAGGCGCAGTCAAGGCGTTGAGGGGTTCCGGTTTGGTAACCGCAGGATTAGGTCTCTGCTTTTTGCAGATGATGTGGTCCTGATGGCTTCATCTGACCGGGATCTTCAGCTCTCGCTGGATCGGTTCGCAGCCGAGTGTGAAGCGACCGGAATGAGAATCAGCACCTCCAAGTCCGAGTCCATGGTTCTCGCCCGGAAAAGGGTCGAATGCCATCTCCGGGTTGGGGAGGAGACCCTGCCCCAAGTGGAGGAGTTCAAGTACCTAAGAGTCTTGTTCACGAGTGAGGGAAGAGTGGATCGTGAGATCGACAGGCGGATCGGTGCGGCGTCTTCAGTAATGCGGACGTTGTACCGATCTGTTGTGGTGAAGAAGGAGCTGAGCCGGAAGGCAAAGCTCTTAATTTACCGGTCGATCTACGTTCCCATCCTCACCTATGGTCATGAGCTTTGGGTCATGACCGAAAGGATATGATCACGGGTACAAGCGGCCAAAATTAGTTTCCTCCGCCGTGTGGCGGGGCTCTCCCTTAGAGATAGGGTAAGAAGCTCTGCCATCCGGTAGGAACTCAAAGTAAAGCCGCTGCTCCTTCACATCGAGAGGAGCCAGATGAGGTGGTTCGGGCATCTGGTCAGGATGCCACCCGAACGCCTCCCTAGGGAGGTGTTTAGGGCACGTCCAATCGGTAGCAGGCCACGGGGAAGACCCAGGACACGTTGGGAAGACTATGTCTCCCGGCTGGCCTGGGAACGCCTCGGGATCCCCCGGGAAGAGCTGGACGAAGTGGCTGGGGAGAGGGAAGTCTGGGTTTCCCTGCTTAGGATGTTGCCCCCGCGACCCGTCCTCGGATAAGCGGAAGATGATGGATGGATGGAGATTAAAAAAAATGGGTATTTCTGTCTGTCATTCCGTCGTACATTTTTTTTTAACTTTTACGGAAGGTTTTTTGTACAGAATAAATGATGAAAAAAACACTTCATTGAACAGTGTAAAGGAGGAGAAAACACGAAAAAATTAAAATTTAATTTTGAAACATATTTTATCTTCAATTTCGACTTTTTAAAATTCAAAATTCAACCGAAAAAAATTAATAGAAAAACTAGCTAATTCGAATCTTTTTGAAAATTTTGAAAAAAAGAATAGATGGAACATCATTAGTAATTTTTCCTGTATAAGATTAATTTTAGAATTTTGAAGACGTGTTTTGAATAGGTTAAAATCCACTCTGAAATGAGATTTAAATTTGATTCTACAGATTTTCTAGATTTGCCAGAATATTTTTTTATTTTATTTTAATCATAATAAGTTTGAAGAAATATTTCACAAATATTGTTCGTCGAAAAAACAGAAACTAAAATGAAGAATTAAATTAAAATGTATTTATTATTCTTTACAATAAAAAAAATACTTGAACATTGATTTAAATTGTCAGGAAAGAAGAGGAAGGAATTTAAAAGGTTAAAATGTATATGTGTTTAAAAATCCTAAAATCATTTTAAGGTTAATTGTATTTTTTCTCTAAAATTGTCTTTCTGAAAGTTATAAAGAGCAAAGTAAAAAAATTTATGAATTTATTTAAACAAGTGAAGACCAAGTCTTTAAAATATTTTCTTGGATTTTCAAATTCTATTTGAGTTTTGTCTCTCCTACAATTAAAAATGTCGACCAAAGCGAGGCCTGCTTGCTTGTAAATAAATAAAATGTAAAAAAAATAGAGGCAGCTCACTGGTAAGTGCTGCTATTTGCGCTATTTTTAGAACAGGCCAGCGGGCTACTTATATGGTCCTTACGGGCTACCTGGTGCCCGCGGGCACTGCGTTGGTGACCCCTGCACTAAACAGTGTACATCCACGACTAAACTACTGACTAAACTACTACCACAACTTGGTTTACTATTTATACAATATAATAATGTAGGGTTACTGACTAAACCATCCACAAAATCTCGTCTTAAATCTCGTCTTGCGATATGCAAATTGCTTGCACACAATGGAAATGACGTATAATTTGCAAAGTGCGCGAGATTGGTGAAATGCTTACAACACCGAAATACGTTTTTCAACTTGTTTAAGTCGGGGTCCACGTTAATCAATTCATGGTAAAGTGCATGGACCGTTATTTTTATCTTAACTAAATACGTTTATGCGATTAATTTTCTCTCCTTTGCTGCACCTACGTAATATAATGCAATATTAGTTCCATGTTATCGTTCTAAGGACAAAGGTGGTTAAGTGGGCGTGCCAGTAACTTGAGGGTTCCAGGTTCGATCCCCGCTTCCGCCATGCGATTGATTGATTTGGGCTTTTATTAGTAGATTGCAGTTCAATATATATTCCCAATTGACCACTTTGGTAAATGGTAAATGGGTTGTACTTGTATAGCGCTTTTCTACCTTTTTAAGGAATTTAAATGACTTTGACACTATTTCCACATTCACACACACATTCACACATTGAGCGCGGGAGCTGCCATGCAAGGCCCTAACCACGACCCATCAAGAGCAAAGGTTAAGTGTCTTGCTCAAGGACACAACGGACGTGACTAGGACAATAGAAGGTGGGGATTGAACCAGTAACCCTCAGATTTCTGGCACGGCCACTCTCCCAACTTCGCCACACCACTAAATGGTAACACCCGAGTAAGTTTTTCAACTAGTTTAAGTTGGGGTCCACGTCAATCAATTCATTTTAGTCACTGCCGTTGTGTCCTTGGGCAAGACACTTTACCCACCTGCTTCCAGTGTCACCCACACTGGTTTAAATGTAACTTAGATATTGGGTTTCACTATGTAAAGCTCTTTAAGTCACTAGAGAAAAGCGCTATATCAATATAATTCACTTCACTTCACAACAACTATGCTAACTTTGAATTGAGTCTACCCGAGAGAGTGGTGTCGTTTTTTTTAATCATCAACACAACATTTCACAAATGTTTAAAAACTAGCATGTAGATTGCATAATAAGCTGTAGAAATGAGACACTTGCAAATAAATACACAGTACTATTCAGCAGGGGTCCCCAACCACCGCTATGGAGACCGGTTCCGGTCCGTGACGCATATGCTACCGGGCCGCAGAGAAACATTAAATATGTTTTTAAATTTCTGTTCAGGAGAGAACACACAGAAGATAATAAAAATAATAACAGTAGAAATTAACAAATTAAAAAGATGGTTTGACAAAAACAGACCATCATTGAATCTCATCATCCATCCATCCATCCATTTTCTACCGCTTATTCCCTTTGGGGTCGCGGTGGGCGCTGGAGCCTATCTCAACTACAATCGGGCGGAAGGTGGTGTACACCCTGGAAAAACTCGCCATCTCATCACAGGGCCAACACAGATAGACAGACAACATTCACACTCACATTCACACACTAGGGCCAATATAGTGTTCCCAATCAAGCTATCCCCAGGTGCATGTCTTTGGAGGTCGGAGGAAGCCGGAGTACCCGGGGGGAACCCACGCATTCACGGGGAGAACATGCAAACTCCCCACAGAAAGATCCCGAGCCCGGGATTGAACTCAGGACTACTCAGGACCTTCGTATTGTGAGGCAGACGCACTAACCCAGTTAATATCAGCTGCCCAGTGCTGATATCAATCAGACCTAACCCCCTCACCCCAACACTCTCCACATCCAACCCCCCGGATTGTAAATAATGTAAATAATTCAATGTATATACTCTGATGATTAACTTGTGTGATGACTGTATTGTGCTGATAGTATATATTTCTACCATGAATTGATTAACGTGGACCTCGACTTAAACAAATTGAAGAACTTATTCGGGTGTTACTGTTTAGTGGTCAATTGTACGGCATATGTACTGTACTGTGCAATCTAGTAATAAAAGTCTCAATCAATCAATTCCGCCATCCTAGTCACTGCCGTTGTGTCCTTGGGTTAGACACTTTACCCACCTGCTCCCAGTGTCACTCACACTGGTTTAGATGTAACTTAGATATAGGGTTTCACTATGTAAAGCGCTTTGAGACACTATGGAAAAGTGCTATATAAGTATAATATATTTATATGAGACTCCCAGAAAGAGAGGTGTCGTTTTTTTGTTTTCAACACAACATTTCACAAATGTTTAAAAACTAGATTACATAATAAACTGTAGAAATAAGACACTTGCAAATAAATACACAGTACTATACAGCAGTGGTCCCCAACCACGTGACGCATTTTTTACCGAGCCGCAGAGAAACATTACATATGTTTTTAAATTTCTGTTCAGGAGAGAACACACAGAAGATAATACAATTAATAACAGAAGAAATTAACAAATTAAAAAGATGGTTTGACAAAAACTGACTATCATTTTTTTTTGTTTTTGGACTTGACTTGACTTTATTAATTAATGCTTGCAGTGGAGCCAAGGCCCCACTGAAAAAAACAGCTGAACTTTACAATAAACATCAAACAAACAACAATAAAAAGAACAAACAGTATTTTAAACATTTTGAACAACCTCAGGGCAGCAGCAGCATGGAAACTGTTAGCATTCTGGTATATGACTATATTACTTATTTAATTAGATAGTGTCATTATACAGCTTAATTGCAGCGTGCAGGGTAGAGTTTTTAAGTCTCTTTGTCTTTGCTCTGGGCTCGGGTTCAGCCAGCTTATGTTGGTTGCTCAATGTCCTGGCAGTGCGGCTGGCTCGTGTTGGAGGTAGCAGGTCATGCAAAGGATGTTGCTCATCATGCATATCCCTGACCAGCTTCACTGCAGCCTTCTCTCTCCTGGTCTGGAGCGATGGTAGGGGTTGGGAAATCTTTCCAGCTCTCCTCGTAATGATTCTACAGGCACGTTTCTGGACTCGCTCTAACTCTGCCTGTTGTTTTTTGGAGCAGCCCACTAAGAGCACTGAGCTATATTCCAGACACGGCGTGATGAGAGTGGTGTAGATAGTAACAAGGTCGTCTGCAGGTAGTCCATGTCTCGCCATGACTGTGAGGTAGTGCAGCCGCTTGGAAGCTGTTTGAATCTCAGTCAAACTAAAATAATACTATTTGGTAACAGTACAAAGGAGCATCGTACATAAATACAAATAGACGGAGGAGATATTGAAAGGGTAAAAGAAACCAGATTTTGGGGAGTAATAATAAATGATAAAATGAACTGGAAAGCTCATATAAAAATATACAACAAAAGGTGGCAAGAAGCATTTCAATAACGAACAAAGCAAAACATGTCCTGGGCCAAAAATCTCTTCATATTCTCTATTGCTCACTGGTGTTACCATATCTGAGTTATTGTGCTGAAATATGGGGAAACAACTACAAATGTGCGCTACATTTGTTAATGGTGTTACAAAACGGATCAATTAGACTGACACGTAATGTTGGATATAGAGAACATACAAACCCTTTATTTATTGAGTCAAAAATATTGAAGTTTGAGGATTTCACCTGTCCCACTAAACCTACCCAATAAACTTGTTTATACTGTAGATGTACAATAAAACTCCTCATAGGAAGTTATCATTTGTTATATTTCTATAACTTTGTGATATAATACAAAGCACAATAATGAACATATAAAATATATAAATGTGACAGATTGTAGCCAAAGCTGATTTCCATCTGCAGTCCCCAGCAGGTTGATGCAGGGCATCGCATTGTAAAGAAACAGGCCGAGGGCTCCCACTAATTCAGCGTTACAGTGTGAGTTGTATTTTTCATGCACTTATTTTTTCTGTATTTATCTGGCACAAGTGGAAAGCCAGTCCCTGAAAATAATGCCTACATTAAACCAGTCTGTGGTCCAAAAAAGTTAGGGGACCACTGCTTTCAGTGACGTACGGTAAACTAAACACCAGGTCAGTCATAGATACAATTGGAGGGTTTTTTTCTTCTTTTTTTTTTTTTTAACTTAAATTCATATGTGCAGCTCTAATCATTGTTGATTTAGGTTGCACATTAGAATAACCGGAAAAAGAAATAAATAACTTGCTTTTATAAAAGTGTTAAAATGATCTTATGATATATAAAATGAGTCCAAAGAGTATTTGATAAAGTTGTTATTAAATAGTTGTTGGTCCCATTTGCTTTTAACAAAATAAATCAAGTATTGTGAGTGTGTCTTTCCTTTCTGTGTTTGTATTGATTGATTGAAACTTGTATTAGTAGATTGCAAAGTTTAGTACATATTCCGTACAATTCACCACTAAACGGTAACACCCGAATAAGTTTTTCAACTTGTTTAAGTCGGGGTCCACGTTGATCAATTCATGGTATCTGAAGCAGCAACAGCTTTCCTCCATGAAAACCTACTTTGTATGATCACATTAATTTTGTCTTAAAGTCCAGTTTAGAGAAGTATTTAATCTTGGATACAGTATATAATCCTCCATATTGGCAGACACATTCATCCAGCCATCCATTTTCTACCGCTTGTCCCTTTTGGGGTCGCGGAGGGTGCTGGAGCCTATCTCAGCTGCATTTGGGCGGGAAGGCGGCGTACACCCTGGACAAGTCGCCATCTCATCGCAGGGCCAACACAGATAGACAGACAACATTTACACTCACATTGACATTCATACACTCGGGCCAATTTAGTGTGGCCAATCAACCTATCCCAATTTCATTCCAGGCAATAAAACAATGTTTTTGCATCTGACAAAAAAAACCCACAAACACTGGATGGAATGATGGTTAAGCCACCTGATGCCTCACTTGCCTCCCCTGACAGCACGTCACTGAGTCTGCTATACAGTATACTGGGGGTCACCAATGCAGTGCCCGCGGGCACCAGGTAGCCCGTAAGGACCATATAAGTAGCCCGCTGGCCTGTTCTGAAAATAGCGCAAATTAAATTTAATTTTAATTTAATTTTAATTTAAAAAGCGCACTTACCAATGAGCTGCCTCTATTTTTAAAATTGTATTTATTTACTAGCAAGCTGGTCTCGCTTTGCTCGACATTTTTAATTCTAAGAGAGACAAAACTCAAATAGAATTTGAGAATCCAAGAAAATATTTTAAAGACTTGGTCTTCACTTGTTTAAATAAATTCTTTTTTTTTTTTTACTTTGCTTCTTATAACTTTCAGAAAGATATTTTTAGAGAGAAAATACAATTAACATTAGAAATGATTTTGGGATTTTTAAACACATATACATTTTTACCTTTTAAATTCCTTCCTCTTGTTTCTTGACAATTTAAATCAATGTTCAAGTACATATTTTTTTCTATTGTAAAGAATAATAAATACATTTTAATTTGATTTTTCATTTTAGCTTCTGTTTTTTCGACAAACAATATTTGTGAAATATTTCTTCAAATTTATTATGATTAAAATAAAATAAAAATATATTCTGGCTAATCTAGAAAATCTGTAGAATCAAATTTAAATCTGATTTCAAAGTGGATTTTAACCTATTTAAAACATGTCATCAAAATTCTAAAATTAATCTTAATCAGGAAAAATTACTATTGAAGATTCGAATTAGCTAGTTTTTCTCTTAAATTTTTTCGGTTGAATTTTAAATTTTAAAAAGTCGAAATTGAAGATAAAATATGTTTCAAAATTTAATTTTCATTTTTTCGTGTTTTCTCCTCTTTTAAACTGTCCAGTTAAGTGTTTTTTTTTGTTTTTTTTTATCATTTATTCTCTACAAAAAAACTTTCCGTGAAAGGAAAAAGAATGTACAACGGAATGACAGACAGAAATACCCATTTTTTAAATATATATAGATTTATTTATTAACGGTAAATTGAGCAAATTGAGCAAATTGGCTATTTCTGGCAATTTATTTAAGTGTGTATCAAACTGGTAGTCCTTCGCATTAATCAGTACCCAAGAAGTAGCTCTTGGTTTCAAAAAGGTTGGTGACCCCTGCAGTATACGGTAGCTTAAGAATTGATTGATTGATTGAAACTTTTTTTTAGTAGATTGCACAGTTCAGTACATATTCTGTACAATTGACCACTAAATGGTAACACCCAAATAACTTTTTCAACTTACGGGGTCCACTTAAATCAATTCATGGTAGAAGGTAAAGAACCAACTAACAAGTGGCCATTGGGGAAGAAAACTATCTTGATTTGTATTTCAGAGTTCTCTGCTATTTAACTGAGAGTCTCTTCGGTGTTTTTTAGAATTAGTCTCCGTTTATTTTGTATGGATTATTTTTATTTGTGATTTTTTGTGTGTGTGTGTGGGTCTGCAAAGCCCTGCAATTAAAACAACACCACTACGTTATATAACCACTTTATATTAAATATTGATTTATTTATAATATTTTATTTGTTTTTAAAAGTCAAACTTTATGTGAAACTGTGATTTTCTACGCTGGTCGAGCCCAGTGACGTCACGGCTGCGTCGTCTTTGCGCAAACAGGCGCTCCTAAGTGCTGGCGGCCCCTCCCACTTTCTGCCTGCCTCCTGCCTGCCACAGAAGACTCGAAAAGCCACCAACAACCTATTTCATGACGAAGTAGTTGCTTCAATGTCTCTTTTTTCTTGCTTTTACTGCCCTTTCGTCGCCTTTCCCGTCAACATGTAACCCGGGACTGCTTCATGTGGCGTCGACTCTTGGCTACACGGTAACTTGTTTGTGTGTGGGGCTAGCTAGCTAACTGTTTATTTACCTTTTAATTAGCTTGTTAGCCGAGAAAGTTAGCGGGCAAATGTGAAACAACGTCCTTATGTTTAAGCCAGAGTGTTAACAAAAAGCCAGACAACCAATAGTTTGTGTTGTATTCAAGCAAAAACTTAAAACATTTTATTCTAAAAAGTAGTTTAAGAATCATGTGTCTGTGTCTTCACTAACCTCGCTGTGTGTTTACAGCCTCCACAACCTCCAGTATAATAAAGACAGCCCTTCTGAGAAGATGGACGCGTGAGCTGCTCAAAGACACAGAAACCCAGAAAGAGGCCTCTGGTCACTCGCTCAGCTGAGAGGAGACAGTGCCACTTTAACAAGTTGACATGATTGCCGAGGCAGAAGGGAAAGGACCTCCAGCTGCGGAGTCCACAGCAGCACACATGTCTTCTTGTAACACCCAGCAGGTACAAAGTGGGGCGTCTGTGTCGTCCCCGCCTGGGGCCCCCTCGCAGCCCCATGTCTCCACCACCACTGAGGAGGACGACGAAAGTGAAGATGAGTCGGACATCCTGGAAGAGAGTCCGTGTGGACGTTGGCAGAAGCGCAGAGAGGAGGTAAGATGTGTTTGTGTAACTATTCTGCTCCTAAACCGCTCCACAGACATGGGTCAAAATTGTTGCACAATACTGTGGTCCGTGTTACTAAGTTGTTTGACAAATACAACACATACTCGTTGTGGCTTGTGCATCCTTTTGAGACACTCGTGATTTAGGGCTATGTAGTTAAACTTTGATTGATTGATTAATGCTCGTACTTGTACTCGACCCCAAAGTTTGATACCCAATTACTTAAAATGTCTCACTCAGCTCAATGCACTAAGCAAAGCAAAACAT
The DNA here is from genome assembly GCF_033978795.1 of Nerophis ophidion. Taxonomy (NCBI): domain Eukaryota; kingdom Metazoa; phylum Chordata; class Actinopteri; order Syngnathiformes; family Syngnathidae; genus Nerophis; species Nerophis ophidion. The sequence goes on along the minus strand of NC_084612.1, from coordinate 21,486,514 downwards.
TTTTGTAATTGTAGGGCAGGGGCGTCCAAACCTTTTCCTCCATGACCCGCATACTGAAAATGAAAGAATTCGGGAGACCATTTAGTTATTAGTGTTAAATACTATATAGCTCATTAACATTGAATTTTCTGAGCTTGTCCAATGGCCATTACAAAACTAATTGCGGGCCAAAATGGTCTCCCAAGCTGCACTTTTGACACACCTGTTTTCGGGTGTTTAGCCACAAAGTTTGCTAAGTCATTGAACATTTGTTTAATGATCACACAACTTTGACGATATCTCTATTACATGCATGTTAGCATGTCTTATAAATAATTTGGACCATAACATATCCTAATATTTCTTTATATTTCCTCATCTAGTAACTGGGCTTGTTATGTTTGGGGCCAGTTATTGATTAGAAGACAGTATTTATGATAATATGTCATTTTTATTGCGTTTGTATTATTTTTGTCCACAAACAAGTCCACTTAATTAGAAATGATATAAAAAACTATGATAATTTGTAATGGGATAGTAAAATTCTATTACCCGCTCTCTGTCCAATCCTATTCTAACTCCAAAGCCCTAATTCCTTTTATGTCATTGATGACTCTTTTTTTCTCAGAATTTTGAATCTAAAACTAAACGGTCAGCTTTACAGATGCCACGTCTGCTCTATATGTAGTGTTTTTGGAAACGGTTTCAATGCAACAAATGGTGATGGCACCATTTCCTTAATTTTTTTCTTGAGTAGAGGAAATCAAAGGTTTATTAAGAGTTGTGGTGTTTATTTAGTATTAATCTCCAGTATAAGAGCAGAGGCCATATATATTCATGACAAAAAAACAAAAGCGAAAGATAAGTATTTTTCATCACATATTCCAAACTTAATGTGAGCATTGTGCACCACTGTGGACTATTGCCATGACAACACAGACAAACCCTCTAAAGTTTTAACACTTAAGTATTTTATAGCAACAATAAGTTTCCAGGAGCAGGTTTTCCATGCTCATATATTCTCATATATCACAACCGCGATGCTGACATCACCGTCACATCACCAGGTGAGGAAGCAAGGGAAAATTCAGGGTAACTAAAATTTTCATCAAGGTTAAAAGAGGTTAGAACAAAGTACTTGTTGTCAAAGACATCAAGGACTCGAACAAAATATTTCAAATATTATATTTATTGTAATGTTTTCCTCACATCCAATACATACTGAAAACTCAAAAAACAGTTTTTCTGGAAGAGATTTCCAAGATTGGGGGGAGTGGTCGTCAAATCAATGTTTGATTTCAAAAACTAAAAAAAGGAAAAATGACATGTCAAAGAGACACCATGTTGTCTTTACAAAACCCAACACTTCCAGTTCCTCAAGAAAACAACTCAAAAGTCGAGATAGGGGGGAAAAACTAGCACTGACTGATTTATTTGATGAATTATATTTATTTTATTTTATTCTATTAACTATTCATTGTGTCCTTAAAATTCTCCAGACAATACCCTACAATGACAATGTTTTTTTAAATTACTAATTTATTTTAAAACCTACAATTTCACATGTACATAAGTATTCACAGCTTTTGCACAAAACTTTGTTGATGCACCTTTGGCAGCAATAACAGCACCAAGTCTTTTTGAATACAATACCACAAGCCTGGCACACCTATCTTTGGGTAGTTTCGCCCATTCCTCTTTGCAGCACCTCCCAAGCTCCATCAGATTGGATGGGGAGCTTTGGTTCTCATCTAGGATGTCTCTGTAAATTTCTGAATTCATCTTAGTCTAGTCAGGGAAGTGACAAAGAACCCACTAGTCACTCTGTCAGAGCTACAGCTTTCCTCTTTGGAGAGAGGAGAACCTCCCAGAAGGACAATCCTCTCTGTAGCAATCCACCAATCAGGCCTGGATGGTATAGTGGCCAGATGGAAGCCATTTCTTAGTAAAACTTTGCCAAAATGCACGTGATAGACTCTTAAACTATGCGAAACAAAATTATTTGGTCTGATGAGACAAAGATTGAAGTATTGGCCAAAATGCCAGGCATCATGTTTGGAGTATACCATGCACCGCAGGCCAATACCATCCATACAGTGAAGTATGGTGGTGGCAGCATCATCCTTTGAGGATGTTTTTCACCGTCAGGAACTGGGAGACTTTTCAGGATCGAGGGAAAGATGAATGCAGCAATGTACAGAGAAACCTGGATTAAAACTCTTCCCAAACCCATTTGTGACTGCCCAGACCTTCCCACCTTCAAAAGCCTTCTCAAAACACACCTCTTCAAATCTGCTTTTAACCTGTGATTGGTGTTCTGTGTCCTGTAATGTCCTGTCTTGTAATTGTCCTGTATTATTATGTATTTATCTTTCCTGTATTTTACATTATCACTTTAAACTTTTTTATACTTAAAAACATGTTTATCCTGTAAAGCGTCTTTGAGTGCTCAGAAAAGCGCTATTCCAAATACAATTTATTATCATTATTATTATTATTATGAAAACCAACACGTCCCATCCAACCTGATGGAGATTGAGAGGTGCTGCAAAAGAAATGGGCAAAACTGCCCAAACACAGTTGTGCCAAGCTTGTGGAATCGTATTCAAAACAGTTAAGACTGTAATTGCTGCCTAAGGTGCATCAACAACGTTTTGAGCATATTCTGTGAGTAATTATGTACATGTGATTTTTTTACATTTTAATACATTTTCAAAAAATAATTGTAAAACATTTCATATTGCCATTATCTGTATAATTTTGAGGACACAAATGAATTTTTTCCATTTTGTAATGTAGTTAAAAAGTAACACATTTTTACAACACATTCCTCTCTTTGGAACATTACATTAACTTAAACAAAACATGTAAACAGTGATAGTGTGAATTAATTTATAGTAAAATACATTAATAAGGAGTAGGACTAAATACTAATTTTCAGTCGGATATGTTGAATTGTGCAAATGTAACCACATGATGTTTCTCATTGTAACTTGTTAATAAACATGTAAAAAAATCATAACCATAGTCAGGGAGAAATCAGTACATAATGTTACATTCTGTAACATAATTACTGAAGTTAGTCGCGCTACAGTCAGCTGGAACAGGAAGCATTTGTAATCCACAACGTCTGTTCTTTTATTTGGTCATTATTGTCCTTCCATACACTTATAATTTGTTTGCTGTAGGTGAATCAACGTAATGTGCCTGGGATAGACACCGCCTACTTGGCCATGGATACTGAGGAAGGGGTAGAAGTAGTGTGGAATGAAGTAATGTTCTCAGAGAGGAAGAACTTCAAACTTTTGGAGGTGAGGCCTTGTATCACCAAAAGCAAAATTCATATCAGAGAATCAACATGCTCTCCTTCTGTAGCAAACACCGCATCACTTATGTGCATGCATCCTAATGGTTTTGTATGTACATGGCATGTTCAGGAAAAGGTGAAAGCAGTATTTGACAACCTAATACATTTGGAGCATGCAAATATCGTCAAGTTCCACAAGTATTGGATTGACACCAAGGAGAACCGGGCGCGGGTGAGATGTGTATTACAATTACAATATTTTCTAAGTTGAAAGAACATACAGTGGTACCTCAACTTATGAGCTTAATAGGTTCTTTAATGTAACTTTTAGCTCAAAGCACTTGAGTCTCAAATCAAAGTTGCTCACTGAAATGAATTGAAATCAATTTAATCAGTGCTTGGCCCCCTAAAACGGCACACATCTACCATGTAGATGGATGTACATGCCCTTTAAAAAAAACAAAAAAATGTTTAGATAATATGTATTGTTTGAACAACAATACAATATAATGTAATACAAACAAAGTAATTTTGTGAAGTAAATGTAATAGTTATGTATGGACATTTACTTTGGAGAGTGGAGTTCTATGGTATCTTCCTCCAGCTGCTTCTTCGTCAGACACACCATCAGTACCTTCTACAAATTTTCATGGGTGATCTGCCGTTTAAACATTTTATTTTAATGTCTTTAGCTGGTGTTAAACTCATTCTTTGTCAGTATGGAGCAGACTAGCATGATACGCTCTAATTGCTTCAAGTTTTGGATAATTCTTTAAGTAATTAATATCATCCGCTTCTTAGCATTGGCCTTTATACTCTCTTTCTTCATTTCCCATGGTTGGAAAACAACGTTTTGTTGTTTTCTAACCAGAAGCTAATGCTAGCATGTAAGACCTGGTGTTTTGAGTTTAATTTCACGGGGATCACAGTGATATCTGGATATTTGTAACTCAAAATTTTGCTTGCAACTTAAAGCAAAACAATTAGCCAAGAAGACAGCTCTTATCTAAAAAAACTTTTAAGTTGAGGTAGCACTGTACTTGTGGGGGTGTTGTTTTTCCTAATTTTCTTCCTCTTCTTCCTCAGGTGATTTTTATCACTGAGTACATGTCATCAGGAAGTTTGAAGCAGTTCCTGAAAAAGACCAAAAAGAATCACAAGGCCATGAATGAAAAAGTAATAGCTGTCTGTAATTAGCTTGAAAAGCCAAAGCATGTACATAACATTGTTGGAGATTAAGGATTGTGTGTTGAACTTTTGGTAAAGGCCAAAAGTATCATAAATGTTTGCAGTACACACTTCTGGTGCACCCCATGCATCCAGGAATAAAAACCGGTTTGTATGCAGGAACACTCTGCTGCATACGGTGTTATCTCAGGGAGCTCAGTACAAGTATAGACGTATTTTTTTGAAGCCAATAAGTGCTTTAAAGGCTGACTCTCAATGTAATTATTTTCTTTTCAAACACAATTTAAAGAGGCTGTTTCGAACTTGCTCATAGTTACATTTTTTGAAGCAAGAAATATAACTACACCATTGGCTATCTTATGTAGCACACTTTTTTTTACAGTTGTCTATATTTTTCAAGATTATGTAATAACAATTTTTACTGGTCCGGATAAAAGGATTGGTGTTTACGGCAGTCACTCACTCTGTCTTGTCCAAACATTAGCTTACACCCAAAACTAATGCATGCGTACATAGTTACATCATTACGTCCTAGAAGCCATAAGAGCGCAGGATATAACACTTAAAATACATTGGAAAGTTATCGCCCTCGAGGTATCTGTGCTTGTGTTGCAAATGGCCCGTCTAATAATAATGCAGCTAAAAACCATCATCTATTTTAAATAGTATTAACATTAGACATGTGTGCTGCATTGCTAGTGTTTAGGCACAGTTGATGCAAGGTGTTGTAATTTCCTTTCAGAACCACCTTTTTTTTTTTTATAAAGAGTGTTCCTTTTCTAGGCTTGGAAGAGATGGTGCACACAGATCCTGTCGGCTCTCAGGTTCGTTTCATGCTTATCCGTTATCAATGTCGCATGCATGCAAATAATGTTCGTTGTTGTTGTTGTTTTGTTTCTCTATCGTGCAGTTATCTGCACTCCTGTAACCCGCCCATCATCCATGGCAACCTGACCTGTGACACCATTTTCATCCAGCACAATGGCCTCATTAAGATAGGATCAGGTGAAGAAACCACCATCCTTTCTTGATGTGTGTGTTTGTGTACAAATTACTGAACACCAAACACAACACGAGCCACTATTTTACAATTGTACACATTTGACTTTTAGATTTTCTTTCTCCATTTGGTCTGCAGTGGCTCCAGATACTATCAACAACCATGTGAAAACTTGCCATGAAGAACAGAAGAACCTCCATTTCTTTGCACCAGAGTACGGAGGTAGAGAGCAATTTACAGTATTTATACCTTTTTGTAGTAATGCGGTAATATACAGGCTTTATTTAGCAGTATTATTTTACAATATATTCACAGTTGCAATGTATTTTTACCTGCTTGGATTTTTAATCCTACTGGATTAAATGAAGTTAGTCAGCACATATTACTCCCCTCACTGTGACTAAGGTTTCTGTCTAAATCCCACCTTTCTGTGTTTCCAATGACTGGCTTTCAGTTACTGTTTATGTATTATTGGAAATAGCTGTCATTAATGATAATTTCTTTACTGATTGGGTGCGATGAATGCTGAGCCTTGTTAATTATTTTACCTAAAGTGTTTTTTTTTATTTATCCGGTGAAATGTTAAAAAGAGATGCTTAAGATTATTTTGGAAAACAATGTATCTACTGTAAGTAGAAAATTACAAATCATATAATTTCTATTTAAATGTATATAAAAAACAATACTTTGAGAATTTTGAGAAAGTGCAATAGGTCAATGGAAAATCCAACCATAAGGATTATTTTCCTTGTTAATCAGTTGTCCTGTCAAAAGCCATCAGTGGATAAAGTCATATTTTAGATGCTGCTGTTATTTGGTGTAAAACTAACGCAAAGAGAGTGTAACACAGTTCAGACACAGTAATATGGTAATGTAATATGTAGTTCCAATTAAATTAAAATGACAAGATTTAGTCAAATTATCCAACACAGATAGAACTAGTCATAGTGAATAGGAAAATCCAGTGACGTACAATACAAAATAATATTTGTGCTCATACATGATTATTTTTCTAAGTAAAAAATTCTTACACTTTCACATTTTAGGCCTTCAAGGTAAGGCAGCTGCAGCGGCAGGCCAAGCATCTGAATGCACAGTCTTTCAAAAACTAGGTTGCGTGGTGTATGCCTTTTTGTTTCTGAGCATGTTGCCAATATCATGTTTGTTGAAAAGTGTTTTATAAACATGAGGGGAATAAGCGGTAGAAAATGGATGGATGGATGGATGGGTTTGCTAGCCTATTTAAAGTTTTAATGTAAGTGTGCAGCATCACTATTTTTGCTGATCAAACATTAAACTGCAAAAAAGGTTAAAGGTGAGCCATGCCGTACTCAGGTGTGTAAATCGGACTCCAAAGGGGTCCGTACCTCACCAGTCATGAACTTCACTGCTAGTTTATTGGACTACTATACAGCCACACATACTTCTTGTACCGCCTTCCACCCACAGGGGTTGCTACAGAGATGTTTTCAGTTAACTTGTACTATGCTGCTAATCTACTGGATAAGGATGGAATTTGCCTCCCTCATTCTTATTCTTTGTTGTTTTTTTGCAGCTGTCGCTGACGTCACCACAGCTGTTGACATCTACTCGTTTGGCATGTGTGCCCTCGAGGTGAGAAGTAACCCACAACATAATAAGGAATGAGTTGTTTATAATTCCAAAACAATATGTTAAGACAGACAGTGTGTGTTGCAGATGGCTCTTTTGGAAATCCATGGAAATGGGGAGTCTTCGTATGTTTCTGAAGAGGCCGTCATCACTGCAATACAGCTGCTAGAGGATCCGCTGCAGAGGGTAAACCCAAAGAAAACAAGACTCAAACAAATGCTAACTCTTTAAAAAAAACAGACTGACGGTTTGAAACTCTAAAAAATTGCAAGTCAAAAATATTGTTTGGCTTTGTGTGTGTGCATGTGTGCGTGTGTTTTTAGGAGCTAATACAGACATGCCTGGAGTGTGACCCATGTACGAGGCCCACTGCCCGAGAGCTGCTTTTTAACCAAGCTCTGTTTGAAGTGCCACTACTGAAGCTACTGGCTGCTCACTGTATTGTCAGCCATCAATGTAAGGGTCTCACAAACACTAACAATAAAACTTCATAAAAGCTGTATTAACTGTGCAGGCAATGTGAAAGTAACATTTCAACATCATCAAATGTACAACCACTGTTCACATGCAGACTGATATTTGAAGATTGTTTTTTGATTGTTGGAAATTGTCCAGACATGATCCCTGAAAACGCCCTGGAAGAGATCACCAAAAACTTGGACCCCAACTTAGTCATAGCAGACAGGAAAGATGATGTCCAGCTCAAGTACGTAATCCCTCCATCTCTGTCATTGTCTTTTGATGTTTTTTTCTTAATATGCGAATGGAAATTATATTTCTTACAATGTATTTCCCTTTTTTGTTGTTTTAATATCTGTAGGCTCCATCTCTGTCATTGTCTTTTGATGTTTTTTTTTAATATGCGAATGGAAATTATATTTCTTATAATGTCTTTCCCTTTTTTGTTGTTTTAATATCTGTAGGCTCTCACAATTTCCAGCCTTGGAGCTTGATAAGTTCCTGGAAGATGTACGGTATGTCATTTTTTGATTAAAAAGAGGCACATCTCAACAAATCTAAATATTTTTGAAAGACAATCATATTCAGTAGTGAAGTTAAAAAATGGAAACTCTTAAATTCTATAGATTACTACACTCTATGGTTGTCTTGAAACCAATACTTTGGGGACCACAAAAATGCCATTGGCTGCATTTTAACAGAAAATCTTACGATACATTAAACATACATTTCGTATTGCACTCAAAGGATAATTTTAGAAGGTTTGAATTAAAATTAGAAGGCATTAAACACACTGCATTTTGCTTATTGCACTCAAAGAACATTTTACAATTTTCCATATTACATATAGTCTAGGATTAGGTTAGAATAGAATACGTTTTTTTTGACATTGTATTTAGTGCTACATGATTTTTTTTTGCCACTCTTGGTCTGTGCTTTAAGACTAATACAATCATTAAAAAATACTCACAACAATACCCTGGCTATAAGACATGAAGCAGGTAAAACACACACAGTTAACGACAATACACAAATTGTTGGAATTTGTTACAAAATTCCGTCATTTCACTCGCATTCGTTTACGCTGCATCAGCGGTTTGGACTGCGCTAATAATTGGCGACAAGCTAAGCAGCTGTGTGTGCGTATATCTGCACAGCAGGGGAGCTAGTTAACTACAGTATTACTTGTTGCTCTTTAAACTCCTTGTGCATTTCAGAATGTTTGTTATTTAAAGGTGGAAATACTAATTGCTGCCTGAATTGCCAGCTGAAACTGAACTGAACCTTTGGCGAGGCATGTTTTAAAGCAGAGCTTACAGCACTTCTGTGTTTGAAGCATAACCAAATTGTGGAGCCGTGCCAGCAACTTGAGGGTTACAGGTTCGATCCCCGCTTCCACCATCCTAGTCACTGCCGTTGTGTCCTTGGGCAAGATACTTTACCCACATGCACCCAGGGCCACCAACAGTGGTTAAAATATAACTTAGATGATGGGTTTCGCATCTTGAGTCACTACAGAAAAGCTCTATATAAATATAATTCACTTCACTTTATCGTTTGTTTTGAGGCCAAAATACCTCCATATTCCGCTTTGCGCACCCATTCATTAACTCATAGAAATACTGGGTTTTTTTCGCCTTTTTTCCTCTTCACACTGTTTCTGCTTGTATGCACTTTGTGTGCGCGTGCTAACACATTTTACATGCACCTCGGCTTAACAACATCACCGCGACAGGGCAGCATGCGAATGGAAAACCAGTACCGGTATTTTTCAAAGGCAGTATAGTATCGTTTTCAATTCATTAGTATCACGGTACTTTATTTGTACTGGTATACCATACAAGCCTACTACACACAGAGTGAAATATTTTCAGAAAATATTTCTTAATCATTTTGATGGTTATAGTTTACAGCTAGAAAAAAAATGTTTAAATCATTAAAATTAGAACCATTTTTAATTAGTTCAATCATGTAAACTAGTAGTTCACACTTTAATCCAAAAAATATAACAACAAAAAATCCTGGGTCTTTATTTGGTTACTTAGTCCTAATTAAACTTCTGACACAATATCAAATACATTTTAAAATTCAAATTGAGGGGTGTCTATATTGTTACATTTTGCTCACAAAATATGTAATTGTCCAATTTTTCCACATGAGGGCAGCAATGACCTGGTCTGTACTTTCCTTTTCTTTTCTTTTTTATTTCGCAACTGCGTTTTTAGTATGTACTGTCATTCAATTGTATTTCAATTCTATATTGGTTTTCTTCTTCAACATTAATGTATTAATTTATATATTGTATGTATTGCTGTTCATCTGCCATTCATCACTACTAGTTTGCCTTATTATTCCTTATTCAGTATCTGTTATATTATGAACATTTACATTTAAAACACTTCCCCTGGTCTACATCATCCATCCATCTATTTTCTACATCAGTGATTCTGAAACTTTTTTTAACCAAATGCCACTTCAAAAACACTTGGCTCTCCAACTACTACCATAATGACCAACAATAAATTACAGAACCGTAGTAGGCCTAAATATTCATTAAAAACAAAGCAGAGGTTTATTTAGCAAGCATATCTGATATTTTTGGCCACTGTAACATTACAAAGTTTGAACACTAACACTATGTTTGATTATTTAATTGATCAATTGGCTTACCACTAGATGAAGCCCGCGCACCACTAGTGGTACGCATACTACAGTTTGAGAATCACTGATCTACAAAACAAGTAATGGTAGTTCTTTGGCCAAAATTGGGCAAATTTTTCTCTGCGGACCATCTTCACGCTGCTTTCTGACTTTCTCTTAAGAATGCGCCATTTTGATGGCATTCTTTTTTACGTGATGAAACCCCCTCCAGGCCAAGCCGCCTTTGACTGTGTCTTCTCCCTGTCAGCCATGTTGTAGTTTTTAGAGCTTCCATATCAAGTTTACTAAAAGATATGTTCGAACTATACACTACTTTTTATTAGAAAAGGGACAGCGTGGCGAAGTTGGGAGAATGGCCGTGCCAGCAATCTGAGGGTTACTGGTTCAATTCAATCCCCACCTTCTACCAGCCTAGTCACGTCCGTTGTGTCCTTGAGCAAGACACTTCACCCTTGCTCTTGATGTGTCCTGGTTAGCGCCTTCTATGGCAGCTCCCGCCATCAGTGTGTGAATGTGTGTATGAATGGGTGAATTTGGAAATAGTGCCAATGCGCTTTGCGTTCCTTAAAAAGGTAGAAAAGCGCTATACAAGTAAAACCCATTTACCATTTAGAAATGGTAGCATCATGATTTAAGCATGCATGTGCATGAACAAGTCAGTCTGACCCACATGAAGGGAATAGAGAATAATAAGAAAGTTATTGACTTCAACTTTGGACTGAGTTAAAATAGCGGACTCGACTTTTCAGGTAAACCTCTACCATATTTGGATATATCTGCCCCTGTAACTAAGACAAAAATAAATCACAATTGACTAAAATTCCAAACCGTTCATTTGGAGCAAGTGTGGAAGAATGCAAGATTGTTTTAGAGTATAAGTATCTCTTTCATGCCTCCATTGTTTGATTAAAAAATTTAGTGGCGAATGGGGATCACAAAAACAGGTACCAACAGGTAAGAAAAGTTAGTTTTGCATTATAAAACCCCTTTTAAATTATGTTTAGTGGATCAGGGACATTTTATGATTTTTGTTTTAATTGCTTTATTGTGGGATGAACATATAAAGACTTCTTCTATCTTAATCCATAGCAACTATTGGCTATGTTTTTCCTCATCTTTCCTTTGTCTCCCCATCTGTCAATTAGAAACGGTATTTATCCCATGACGGCATTCGGGCTTCCCTCTCCAAAGCAGCTCCAACAGGAGAATGTTCAATCCCCAGTTGTCATTCCTTTGGTCAAGTCCCCCACACCTGAGCCTGCAGAATTGGAGACACGGCGGGTGTGTATGATATAGTTCTACATTATACATAAATACATACACACAATATACATAAAGAATATTCAGCTACCCATTTGTCTTTCCTGTAGGTCATCCAGATGCAGTGTAATGTTGACCACCTTGAGGAGGGAGACAAATATCATGTAAGTCCACATACACCATTTGATCTGTAGTTTACTTCGATGTCGTTGACCAGCCAGTTATTAAATGTGTGTGCTTGTCTTTGTTTAGCTGACATTGCTGCTGAAGCTGGAGGATAAGCTAAACCGACATCTAAGCTGTGACATGTTACCTTGTAAGCTCAACTTTTCTATGTCACCCATTTCAACATATGAAAATTAAAAATACAACATTTTGTGTAAAGATAATGGTGGTAAGGAATTTTAAATATAACTTATATTAGTGGGCCAAAGTATTATACAGGTGTTCATGGTTCTAATAATAATAATGGATTAGATGTATATAGCGTTTTTTTTTCTATTGACTTAAAGGGCATGACACTGAAAACCCATTATTCTTTCACTCAAACATTAACGAGTTCCGTTTCTAAGACTGATGTACGTTGAGTTTTAGTCCAGGTCGGAACTTAAAGTGAACTATACCTAATGCTACAGAGGGTTGGTCTTGAACTGGATAAGAAGCTACTTAACCAACAGAAAGCAATACGTAAAGCTAAACAAAGACATGTTTATAGCGCTAAATATATCTCAAGCCGTACCCCAGGCATAATATTGGGACCAAAACTGTTCAATTTCTATATAAACTACAATTGTAAAGTTACAAAGGACTTATTATTTGCAGATGACAGAACAGTGTTTTGTTAACGAGCGAACCCACTGAAACTAACACAAATAATACTTGAAGAATTGAACAAATTAAAGAGATGGTTTGACAGTTCAGACTATTTTCGAATCTCAGTAAAACTAAAGTAATGCTAAACATTAACAGCCAGAAGACAAAGTCAAACACAAATACAAATAGACAGAGTAGACCCTAAAATAGTATGAGAAACCAGATTTTGGGTGTCAGAATAGATAATAAATGAAAATCGAAACCTCATATAAAAAATATACAATAAATGTGTCAATAATCAAAAAGCTAAATATTTTTCGGGACCAAAAATCACTCCATATTCTCTACTACTCATGAGTGTTACCATATACGAGTTATCGTGTAAAAATATGGGAAAATAACTATAAAAGTAAACTTCATTCACTAAACGTGTCACAAAAAAGGTCAGTTAGAATATTACATTATGTTGGATATAGAGAACACTCAGACCGTTTATTTTTTTTGTGTAAAATATTAAAATTAAATGATATGGTGCATTTGCAATCAGCTACAATTATGAACAAAGCAAATTATAACTTGCTACCCAAAAATGTATAACAATTCTTTTCAACAAAAATAGAGAAATATAACCTTAGGGTAAAATCAAATTTTCTTCCTACTACTTTTTGAACATGTGATGTCATTTTGTAACTGTATGCATGTTCAAAATAAACTCAAACCCTAAACTATACATTGAATAATTTCCCTTGTGGATCATTAAAACAATTACCCCTTGTGGATCATTAAAGTTTGTCTAAGTCTATAAAGCTACACCTAAGTCGGACTGTACACTGAAGGACACAGAAAATCCCCCATTTATACCCTTGCTTCCCTTGCAGACTGGAAGGGGCATTGCAAGGGAGGGACTGGCTAATTCAAGTCTTAAAAATAATGAAATGACTACGCTGCTGAGATATCATTGTCCATTTCATTGTGATGTTTGTTTCTGGTCTTGTCAACCTTGTCTGGACAGAAGGGTGACACGGCAGTGTAGCTGGAGCAAAAGAGATGTGGAAGACGCTTTACTGAACCAAAAGTTGCTTTATTACAAGCGAGTGTCAATATACAGGACTGCTGTTCCTGGAGGAGGTTAGATCAAAAATGAGGCACTCCTAACTTAAGCCGCTTTTATATTCCTACCTCCTGTCCGTGTGTGTGAGTGTGTGCTGGGTCAGGAGAGCGCATACTGACCAAAAAGGGGATGTTTGTGTGTAAGTGACTGAATAACAGATGCCAGTCGTTACTAAGAGTTTGACATTAAGCTAAACATGTAGTCTCTTTTCACGGATAGGGCCATCACCTTTGCATACTGAGCTCCTATTTTATCGCCTTTTCTTTTGTGAGAACTAATCCAATCCACACACAAATGTCAATACGAAAGGGCCCTATGTTGTTATGTACCAAAACGTATATACCTACCATTTAAACTGGTGTTTTGCTTTCTCCAAGATGAATATAAACATTCACCATTTGCAAAATATAATATTAGTTAATTGATTCACTTCAATAAAAGCAGATATTTTTAGCTACATGGAGCGGGCATGCGGCCAATATTGATTGGCGTGTCGCCACTTTATGAAAATCCAACAATGTTTAATTACACCTGACTTATTACTTTCACTTTCCTTCAACTCGTTTTTTTTTTTTTTTTGGTCCAGTTACTTGGGCACGTTTTCCTTTTACTCTGACACACTGACATCAGAAGAGTTGGCCTCACACTTAGGAGACATAATTATGGGGACAAAGTTAACTTGTCTTGTGGGCAGGGGTATAGTTATATATTTATTTTTGATTATTAATTTTGTATGGAACCCGGGGACCGCCTGTAATTGCTAGTTGTGATGATGGATAGCTTTGACAGCCTGAAATAACAGCATTGCTAATTCAATTATGCTTCCCCAGCCTTAATATTCAGGATCTCTCCATATGTGTGCTGTGAGGCATGTGTGAAAGTGAGCGTGGGATGCCTGACGGAGCGTGTAACTATTTTTAGCAGAGACAGCCTCATAAAAACATTGCTCTTTACTTTTCAACACATTGTATGCTGGAATGATACTTTCTTGTCTTCACCCAAGTCTTTCTAATGCTTTAAAAGCCCAAATTGAGCACATCTGTTTCTAACATGTTTAGTAGAAGCAAGGATTCCCCTTTTGGACACCATGTGGAATGGAAATGAGAGAATTAATGTACAACCTGGCAGTGTCAACGGTCAGAATAATAAGTGCAGTGAGATGTATTGTGTAATTTTATATACACCCACACTCCCCCACATGAGTGGGACACGTTGAAGGTGTGTGGTGCATTCGGCCAGCTGACAGCTGTCGCTTCTTGTGTCAAAATCTGTCCTTCTATTGACAGCTTGCGGTTTCTTTGGTGTCAATGCCAAATTTGGACACTTAATTTGTTCTTGTTCATTTCTCACATTGCACATACTTGCAGTGCAATGAACTCCACACCGTTTTTAATAACCAACGCATTCCTCCTTAACAATGTCAGCGGGCAACAAGCTAAATAAATATGTAAATGTAATTTCAACAGTGCCTTTGCGAAATCTTTCATCGTGAAGGCCATACATCCATCAATTTTTTTGTTATGTTTATCTTTTCCCAAAGCTTTTTGAAAATCCTCGAAATACTCATAAAAGTGCTGTCAATGTTTAAGTTATCAAAATTAATGTTACATTTTTGAGGTTTGGGAAACACTAAGTGCCCCGAACATAGTTGACTGATGTATTTGAATAAAAAATGTTTTATATGATTTGATTAGTATTTTTTTGTCATAATAAGTAATATGTATTACTGATTAATCCCTGGTGATGTAATGGTATACGCTTCTGCCTTTCCTGGTAGCATGGTCCGATTCAGGAGGAGCATATGACATAAAATGCCTTCATTGCAATTGGCTTGTTATGGCGACCTCTACCATAGGAAAAAAATATGCAAATAATGACCAAAAAAACGAGTGCAGCTGGGATAGGCTCCAGACCCCCTCCCCCATACATGGATCTGTAAATAAATAGGTAATCCTTAAACTGCTTCTCGTTCTCTGAAAATTTGAAAAGTTCTAAAAAAAAAAGGAATTAAATGTTTGTTTTAATATCATTACATTTAAGTCACATTTAAATAGGCATTAATGTTGACATTTTGTCAAGTGTTAAGTAAGTGTTCAAAAATGCGATATTGGGATTTCTGGTATCACTAAAGATTACATTTGATATGTATTCTGTTTTAAGTCAGCACCTGTGTATGCTTACACTAGGATTGTGAATGTGAAGTTAATTTTTGTGTTGCAGATGAAAATCTTCAAGAGTTAGCTGAAGAGTTGGTGCAACTGGGCTTCATCAGTGAGGTGCGTTGTCTGTCTGTCTGTCTGTCTGTCTGTGTGTGTGTGTGTGTGTGTGTGCGCGCGCGTGTTCGTGTGTGTGTGCGTGTATATGGTGATACTGTCAGTAAGTATGACTCTTCACTCTCCTGTATGCCTTCGAGCACATTCACACGTTCCCTTTGTACTCCCACTCACTCAACATCCACTCACACTAATGTATCGGCTTTGCAGCTCACTGTGGGCGAGAGTGGATCAACTACCTGTTTCCATAAAGCAGTGCAGTTAGGTTTGCTTATATTCTGTTGAATTTTCAGTGTCAAAATACTTATTTTTTTGCCTTCACACAGAGTAAAGTTAAGTTAATGTTATGTAATGTTAGATGTGAAATGGAAAAGACGCGTTATGCACCTTTTCTTAAAGCAGCTTTAATCCACAACCAAACACATCGCTACGGAGAGGTCCTCTATGTTGCAAGTTATTTTGAGATTTTTAGAATAAATTGGTAATATTATAAGAAAGTATACACTACTGAAAATACTGTGTTACTACATCCGCTTTATTTCCAGTCAAATGTAACTTAATAATTTGGCGTCGCGGCCTGACTGAACAATGAAATGGAATGCACTGTATTTGGTTGTCATGACACACGGAGCCTTTGTGGTGACAGATCAGAATGTCAAGATGCGTCCTCTAAGGACATCATGCTCTGAATCACAAAAAATCATGCAACATCTTCATATTATCATCTTCTTCTTCACCCCACCAGAAGTGTTTGATAGTCTAATAACATTCAACATGTTAACATGATAGCATGACAGAATGACAGCATGATATAATTGATTATGTTAGGATAATAATATAGTATGAGAGCATGATAGCATAACACTACAATAGCATGTTAGCATGATAGCACGACAGTGTAATCATACATTATCATGATAGGAAGTTAGCATGTTAGCACGACAGTGTAATTAATTCTATATTATCACGATAGGAAAAGAGCATGATAGCACGACATGTTAGATGTGAAATGAAAAAGTCGCGTTATGCACCTTTCCTCAAAGCAGCTTTAATCAACAACAAAACACATCGCTACATGTTAGAAGTTATATTGAGATTTTTAGAATAAATTGGTATTATAAGAAAGTATACACTACTGAAAATAGCAGCTGTATTTTCAGTCAAGTGTAACTTAATAATTAGGCGTCACGGCCTGACTGAACAATGAATGGAATGTACTGTATTTGGCTGACATGACACGCTGTGTCGACACCTCATTAATATATATATAAAAAAAGGGGTGTCCAAACTTCTCCCACGGAAGACCGCATATAGATAAATTAAAGGATACATTTTGTTTATCAAATATGCTAAATCTAATGTGAATATTTACTAAACTATCTAAACAAAACATACATATATCCGCTTTATGTTATAGGTTAATAGCCAAATTAGTGTAATAGCTAATATATCTTATTAATATTTTTCTTTACAATATGCCATGGGCCAAAAAGCTCAGCTGCAGGCTGACCATGGCACTTTGTACTACCCTGGTTTAGTTGATTAAACAGACCTGACAAAAAAAAAATACATTTTTATTACATTTAAATATTAGTATTTCATTCTTTGCTAATCTTTTATTGAATTATGACTTACATTAATGCTCGAAATAATGCCACTTTATCTTCCTAAAATGAGTTTTATTGTTGTAATATTGCAACTTTTTTCTTGTGATGGTACATTTTTTAACTGTTAAAATTGACACCGTTTGTTGTAATTTGGCAGTACAACATGGTAGGAATTATTGCTGTTAAAACAAGAATTGTTTATTAATCATGCAAAATCACAGATCATAACTTGTGTGCATAGTTTAGATTACATTTAAAAAACACAAATTGAAATTTATCATCAGAATGTCATCCAATAATTAAAAAACATTTTTTTTACTCGAATGCATGTTATTTATTTGCTCAAAACTTGGTACTTATTTATTTGCTCAAAACTTGGTACCAGTTATCAAAATATCGGTCAAGGTTTATTTTGAAGTGAAATTTACCATTCAGCGTCTCCACACTCATCTTTGCACTGGCATATGCATTGATCTGATCAGTGACCATAAAGCAACCGCCAGGCTCCAGGTAACCATGCACGGTTAAGGTAAAGGAGAATTTTACGGTCAAAATAAATTATGTGATTAATCTGTGCATATACATGATTAATGCAATGTTTTTGTATTAATCACATGAGCTATTTCCAACAGCACTAGTAAAATTATAATTAAGTAATCAAGAAGAGTATTATTTCTATTTTTCAAGTGTTTTTATGTTATTTTTAAGGTTAAGTTTGTGTGTTCTCTGTGCAGATGGACCTCAACAAAATAGCCACTCTCCTTCAAGAAACCTTCAGCCAAGCTCTGACTTAACTAAATACTCCAAAAACATTTTCCCTTTAAGCACTCAACATGCTGGACTCCTCATTTTTTGTTACTGAATCTTCAATTGAATGTGACCAAACCCAGACTGTTACATCAGGGATGAAAACTTCACAAGTGCATTTAGAATACAATGTAAATAAGAACTTTTGCCATGCAGTGGGAGGATCTACACACACACCAAAAATTATCAATGAGCTCGGCTGTGCCTTTTGTATGCACGAGTTCACACTTTTGACTTGACTGTTACAGTGGACGTCTACATGATGACAGCACATTCCCAGCATGAAATGGTTTGTATGATACGGAAGCCTTTGGAACAAGAGCACAAGTTGTGTGGTGACAATCTTGCCAAGTATCTCTGTGGAAATGTTACTTTTGAGGGACTGTGAAATCAGTGGGTTATTGTTTGTTTCTCCACTTTAAAATCTCTTATTTCAGTTCAACTGCTTTTAACTAAAAATAAGTGTGCCTTTCAACATCCATTAACCATCTGTACAAGTTTCATTGTTTTTATTTATGTTACCGATACTGTATACTTTCTTTGTTCTCACCATCATAGTATCTGAGCCACTTTGCAAACATCCCTTGTATTTTTGCATTCATTTCACTCTTAAGTTAGATCCAAGTGTTGCTGTGACATTGTGCCTTAGAGAGTGACAGACACACAATGTTATTATAAGTTATCTATCTCTATGTGTTATGGTGGTGTTGAAACAGGTTATTGTTTATTTTCCCTCCAAAGGCTGTATTTGGGATCTGTAATTGTCACGAATTATGTTTTTTTTTTTTTTTTTTAGAATGTGCAGCTGCTCTTTGAAATGTGTTGACAATGGACGTTAATAAAGGCGGGAAAACGGCCTTTTATTCAAATCCCGCCTGTTCTACTTTTTTTGGACAGCAGCACAATGTTCAATGCCAGAACAGTATCAAACATTCTGTATTTTCAAGGGAACGCTCAGTTTTGGAACACTTTTATTGGAAAGCATAACATTTAAAAAAGTATACTTAATATGACATTGGCCGCATTGGTGTTAAATGTTTTTCTTCCTTACATTGGTGGTTCGTTGTGTCAGGTAAGGGGCAGGTGGCTTCCGGGCTTCATACCGGAAGTGGACACCTTTGGCTTACTGAGCAGCTGAAGAAGTTTTGTCGAAAACAAATCGGCATATTTTTTTTTATTATCCAAAGGGAAACATTTAGCCGAGCAGCTATGTGCACCTTTGGTAAGTTATTTAGCATAAAAGCTGCATATGTGTTAAGTTTTGTGTTTTCATTGTAAAATTAGATAAACGGTTTCGGTTACAATAGTCGCCATTACCGAGCAGGCCTTTATCAGAAAGCTACACACTTTAAAGTCTTGAAACGTTGCATATCTGCTTTTATAGCGCGTTTGTCTTTCATTTATTCATTAACTTGGCTTATTTACTCGAAGTGAAGCATGGGAGTGAAAGCTCACCTCTTAAAAGTCTTTGTGGTCTCGTTACACTGCACGTAAACTATTTTTCTATCATTTGTTCAATTAACCTTTTGGATGTAAAGTTTTCCTCCTTTTATACATTACAACAATAACATTTCAATATAATATATATTTGTATTGCATTCAAAATAGCCTGTATTATTCTTAATCAGCCAATTTCGTCAATGTATCTATTTTAGTGTATTCAGTTTTTAAGTTTCTATATTGCATGTTTTACTTTTTACATTTGGTCAGTGCTAATATCAACCATGGTAGTCTTATATTCCATCCATTTCCAACCGCTTGTCCCTAATTCATTTTAATTCATACTGAAATCAATGATTTTTCCAATACAGCTCTTAGATTGTGTGACCTGTATATATCACTCAAGTTGAAGTATATACTTTAAAAAAAGCAACAAATAATTAAAGCCTATACAAACCAACAAATAAATGGTAGTTTTGGATGCACACTAAAAATACACAATGTTTTCTAGATAAGGACAAGGGGCCGAGGAGCCTGATGAAAACGGGCTTGTCTCTCATCTTAGTGGGACATATAAACTTCATCCTTGGTGCCATTGTCCATGGAAATGTCCTACGCCATATTTCCAAACCCAGCCAACAAATCACCACAGAATACACCATAACTAACATAATTTCTGTCACTTCGGGTTTGCTGGTGAGTTTATTTATTCATTCAAAGTCACTGTGATATCAGAATAAGATGAAACTGTCATTTTTGTGTTTTTTAGAGCATTACCACTGGGATTATTGCTATTGTGGTTTCGAGGAATCTCCGCGTGTTCAAGCTGGTATGATGTTGCTTTTTTAACTATTCGTATATCGTCTTTTCCAGACTATAAGCCGCACCTAATAGATTTTAGAAAAAAACATTTTTTTTTACATATATTAGCGGCACCCGACTGTAAGTTGCACATATATACGTTGTGAAATGAGATATTTTCACAGATATATTTTGTAAATGTGTATTTACATACCTTAATTATTTCCAAACGGTGCCTGTAACACGGCAGTAAAACAGATGATCAAACAAAACAGAAGTAATCGTCATGGACCCACTAGCCGTGGAAGCTATCTCTACAATCAGATAAAAAGACTCAATAACTCCGCGGTGACATCTTGGTGAGTTCACTGAGGTATTTTTGAAACTGAAACAATTCAAACAGGATGCCATAGTAAGGTAATAATACAAACAGACACTTGTAAATGTGTTAGTATATTAAACTAAGGTTAAAATAACATGTACAAATATGCATGAAAACTAGGGCTGTAAAACGTAACGTGTTAACTATCAGTTCCTTTAACGGCACTAATTTTATTAACGCGCATGCTTATCAACCCCTTTTCGACCCCCGGGCCATTCCCTAGCATGGAAAAATTTGGCTGCTTTTATTATTTACTGATTAGCCACAAATGGGAAAATAGCGGTCAGAAATGAACAAATAAAATGGTACATTATGGAAATACCAGGTCCAAAGCCATGACAAGTTGCTCTCCCATGAGGATAAAATTGTATATTTTTTCATCCACGATCGCTGGAGCAACAGTCTGCTACTGGGCATACATTCAGAGAGATCGGTCAAGCTTCACTTATGTGCTCAGTTTAACGCATTAATAACGCCACGTAAATTGTTACTGAAACTGTTTTAGTAAGATGGCATAAAAGCTCAACAGAAAGGAAAGACGTCAGTGTGACCTTTTATAACAAAGACTTTCAAGTCATTAAGACACCTTCTCAAACCAATCACAAACTTCTGGCTTCACATTATTAGCAATACGCGTTACATCCAGTCTAACTATGTAACAAAATTAAAACATGTCTTACGATTACGATCATGCTTTGTCAAAGATGTAGTGTGATATTTAATCTAGTACATCAATTGAGGAACAGGAATAGGTCATTTTCTGTCAGATTGAAATAAAGTGTATATTATTTTATAAAATTTTCTGGATAATAGACCTCAATTAAGGAATGTTTAGCAGGCTGAATATTCCATTTTATTGCCAGAGAAGGTTAAAACATTGTCATGCCGAGATATGAAAACCATTATCTTGAACATGTCATGTGTCTATTTTCCCGTCTGTGGTGTTATCAAAACAAAAATGGCAGATATCTACAGTGCTCGAGAAAGTCATAACAAAAGCAAACGCCACAAGACAGTAGTGTAATAAATGTATCGTGTGTCTGTGTGCCTTTACAAGGTGGTGCTGTTGTGTGTGATGTGTGCGAGAGTGGCAGACTAGTGAACAGAGTTTGGGCGTCTGTATGCTGAATGTCTAAACGTTAGTTGTGGTGAACAGCAGTTCTTCTATACGTTTGTGTTTTTTGCTCCCTGAGTTTACCACATGTTAAGAAAGCGTCTAAGAGTGTATCTCCGACTGTCTCTCCTTCTCCACTGCCGGGCATTACAATATCATAACTTTCAGCTACAGCACGATTGCAAAAGCCAAGACTAATCCAAATGGCATAACAAAATGATAAAGCCGCAACACAACTTTCAAGCGCAGAAGATGCAGCCGACACAACAGAAGTGACAGCGGTGCAAGTGACAGCGGTGCAAGTTACGGCGACGCACTGACTCCCGGAACACATGAAGTCATTTGATGAGAAAGAAACAAATACAAGAGAATGATGAAGGAGGCTATGGAAATTAGTAAGCAAGGGGTCAACACCATCAACAGGAATGAGGGGTCATACATGCTTCTGCACACCTGGGATGCCGTCCTTCATTGGCGACCCAGCTATACAGATTCTGTATAACTGGGTCGGGAAACCTTTTAGCAGGTAAATCTACTGTTAAAATGTTGGTCACTGTACTTTAATGGAAAATTGATTGTTAAAATATGAGCGGAAAGTGTTTCCTCTTGTTAATTCAACTTAAAGTGTTGGTTGCACTTTATTCAATTATGGTGTGATTGCATTGGACAATAATTGTTGTTTACTTGCTTGTTTGTATCCATAATTCATGTATACATGATTCCCTTACAAGAAATAACAGCAATACAGAAGCCTCACCTGCAGTGTCCGGTATCTACTATTTATTTCACAATCACACTGCTTGATTTTTTTTTTTTTATAAGACGTTACTGAATGGATTTCAACTTCCTGAATCTTTTCGGATCATATCTTTCTGAAAAACAACAAATATCGAATGTAATTATTGTTAAAACAAATTGTTATACCCTTAATTTATTCAGGTAGAAATAATCACATTGCTAAACATCTTTGACAATCAAACCATAATCGTAGCAATCCACGTTTTGTGTTATCAATGCGTGAAATTGGCATCTTAACATGGTGTAGCTCCTCTCTGAATGCTAGTGCTCCTAGATCAGAAATACAAATTCTGTATTCCTACAAAATACAAAAACTGGAAAGATCCCGCTGCAGCGCAGGTAATTTTTTAAAATGGTCATTAAAAGCAGGTTTATGTCCTTTTTGTGTTGCCCTGTTTTAAAAAAGCATAATGCCATCCATCCATCCATCTTCTTCCGCTTAGCCGAAGTCAGGTCGTGGGGGAAACAGCCTTCAGCAGGTAAGCCCAGACTTCCCTCTCCCGAGCCGCTTCGTCCAGCTCTTCCCGTGGAATCCCGAGTCGTTCCCAGGCCAGCCGGGAGACATAGTCTTACCAGCGTGTCCTGGGTCCTCCCCGTGGCCTCTTACCGGTCGGACGTACCCTAAACACCTCCCTAGGGAGGCGTTCGGGTGGCATCCTGACCAGATGTCCGAACCACCTCATCTGGCCCCTCTCGATGTGGAGGAGCAGCTGCTTTACTTTGATGTTCTCCCGGATGGCAGAGCTTCTCGCCCTATCTCTAAGGGAGAGCCCTGCCGCCCGGCGGAGGAAACTCATTTTGGCCGCTTGTACCCGTGATCTTGTCTTTTCAGTCATTACCCAAAACTCATGACCATAGGTGAGGATGGGAACGTAGATTGACCGGAAAATTGAGAGCTTTGCCTTCGGCACAGCTTCTTTAACACAACAGATCGATAAAGCGTCCGCATTACTGAATACGCCGCGCGGATCCGCCTGTCGATCTCAAGATCCACTCTTCCCTCACTCGTGAACAAGACTCCAAGGTACTTGAACTCCTCCACTTGGGGCAGGTTATTAGACCAAACTAATCATCCAGTCATGGTAATAAAAACCTAATAATAATTCGTCTAGGGCAGTGGTTCTCAAATGGGGGTACGCGTACCCCTGGGGGTACTTGAAGGTATGCCAAGGGGTACGTGAGATATTTTTTAAATATTCTAAAAATAGCAACAATTCAAAAATCCTTTATAAATATATTTATTGAATAATACTTCAACAAAATATGAATGTAAGTTCATAAACTGAAAAGAAATACAACAATGCAATATTCAGTGTTGACAGCTAGATTTTTTGTGGACATGTTCCATAAAAATTGATGTTAAAGATGTCTTTTTTTTTTGTGAAGAAATGTTAAGAATTAAGTTAATGAATCCAGATGGATGTCTATTACAATCCCCAAAGAGGGCACTTTAAGTTGATGATTACTTTTATGTGTAGAAATCTTTATTTATAATTGAATCACTTGTTTATTTTTCAACAAGTTTTTAGTTATTTTTATATCTGTTTTTCTAAATAGTTCCAGAAAGACCACTACAAATGAGCAATATTTTGCACTATTATACACTAAATTGGCCCTTGTGTTTGAATGTGAGTGTGAATGTAGGGTGTACCCCGCCTTCCGCCCGATTGTAGCTGAGATAGGCGCCAGCGCCTCCCGCGACCCCAAAAAAAGGGAATAAGTGGTAGAAAATGGATGGATGGATATACAATTTAATACATCAGAAACTGATGACATAGTGCTGTATTTTACCTCTTTATCTTTTTTTTTTCAACCAAAAATGCTTTGCTCTGATTAGGGGGTACTTGAATTAAAAAAATGTTCACAGGGGGTACATCACTGAAAAAAGGTTGAGAACCACTGGTCTAGGGTACACTTATTAATGATGAAAAATTGTATCTTAGTTGCGATTAAATATTGTAATTGTTTGACAACCCTATATTGTAAACACTACTATTAAACGTGATGTTTAAGTAATTATGAATTGTTTTAGTTATAATGTAAAATTTACAAATGTTGCTGGAGCAATGAATGAAGAAACCATACAAGTACAAACGCTATTGACAGCTAGTAAACGGAGCGGCACTTATACTTCCGGTTCAAGGCACAAAACAGAAAGAAATACTGCAGCCTTTCAACCCAGAACACCGGCAGTGAGTAAATTTGTCCAAAAGATGTCGCCGTAGCACAAACAAAACCACAACTTTTAAGTCTCTGTGTCAGTGTTACTTCTATGTTATTTTGTTGAATACATAACATAATGGCCGTCTGCTAAGAAAAATTCAAAGATTAGCCGCACCTTTGTATATACTGCAGGGTTCAAATCGGGGGGGAAAAGTTGTGGTTTATAGTCCAGAAAATACAGAACTAGTTGTATAATGTGTGTGTGTGTGTGCAGCAAATAGGACTTCTGATTGCCTCCTTCCTCAACGCCCTGCTCTCGGCAGCCTGCTGCGTGGGCCTGCTAGTTGCCATCACCATGACCATTTCCCACAACGGTCAGGGCCTGATGCGTGGATGTAACGACACCGAGGTGCCTGCCAACGCTCGGTCGCCGGTCAGCGCACGCTGCCCGTTTGACACTACACGCATTTATGTAAGTCTCAACTGTACCATTTTCATGACAATGCTTGCTTTGGAAAATTGTTTATACTGCGAGTGGTTTATTTAGAAGACAAGTGTCAAAGCCAATTCCCAGGGTCCAGATCTGGCCAATAACATCGTTATATATGTCCCACAAAATCCTGGCAATAATGTGAGTCAAAGGGCTTTGTTTGTGTTGCAAAAAATGTTTCCGTGCCTTTACGGTTTTCAAGTTATTCTAAAATATATTTTCTGGCTAGTGATATCATCCAGACACCCCACCTTGTCCAAATCACCCCAACTTGTTTGTGCTGCAAACATTTTTGGTCTAACTATTATACTTTTGAAGTTATTGTTTTATGTTGTTAACGTGTTATTGATCATAAGTAGACTCCAACTATGTCAAAATCTCCCCAAATTTGTCCCATCTGTTGTGCTTGTTTGTTCTGCAAAAATGTTTGGTCTAACTTATATAGTTTTTATGTTAACGTTTTGCGATTTACCTGTGTGAAATTGGCCCTCCAGCCTTGTTAAAACCTCCCCAAACGTGTCCCAATTGTTTGTGCTTTGTGTGTCCTGCAAACCGTTGTACCGTTACAGATTTTAGTTATTTAGGTGGAAATGCACTTTTTTCATTTTGACTATCATTCACAATCCTTATGTAAGAAAAGAACACAAATGTTTTTCTCTTTTTTTTAATGCATTCTAAATATTAAATAAATGCGATTAAAAGTCCTCCGACAATGGAGCCAAAGGGTGTTTCTCTATTTTGCCTAAAAAACCCATACAAAAACATCCAAACACCTCTATTGAAGTTTTATGTACATACCTGTACACACTAAGTATATTTGTAATGTAGTAATGGGTGCATTTATAATAACATCAAATATTTACGTATTTCAAACAAAGCTTTCTGCTTTTTTCAACATCACTGAATATTACTCACTGCAAACTTCATGAGAGGCAACAAATATGATAAAACATCAATTACTGTACAATGTCTGCTGACATTAGGATGCCGACTGATAGAATCTTGTTGTAATCTCGTTTGGATAAAGAATGTTTCATAATTGTCCCAAAGAAAAGGTGGGTGGAACCAGGCATATTTTCGTGTTCCCAACATTTCCTGGTCAAGATTGGCTGTCCCGAGTGTACCAACTTGTCTGAATACGTCCTCATCCTTCTACAGTCCAGGTGAAAGGAATGATTAATGATCTACAATACATTTCTACAAGCAAGAAAGCAGCTTACCCACTCAATGATATTACATTGGCACCCCAGCTTTTGATCAGGGCGCCGCTAGTTTGTCTGTGTTAGCATTTATGACAACAATATCACTAATATTTGGTTAATATTCAAATCATAAAATGTAAATTATTGTATTGTTGGCGGTTTTTGGGTGGTTATTGGGTTCTATGGCGAAATAGAGAACCTCCCATTGGCTCCGTTGTAAACTGAAATCTATTTATGTTTGAGTTATGATGCATTACCAAAATACATCCGCCGTCATGTCTTTCATGATATCCATCCATTTTCTACCGCTTATTCCCTTTTGGGTTTGCGGGGTGCTTCATAATGATAATGATAAGCAAAATTACCCCCCAAAAATTGCAGTTCTGGTTTAAGGTTTTAAAAGTTCTTAATTAGTAATTAACGTGGTGTTAATCATAAATATGCCCCAACTATGTCAACATCTCCTGAAACATGTTCCATTTGTTTGCGCTACGTTTGTGCTGCAACATTTTCTGTCTAACTTTTTTACTTTAGAATTTGTTAATAAAATAGGATCTATCACCAGCCCCCACCTCCTTCTCAAAATCTCCCCCAAACCAGTCCCGATCATTTGTGCTGCAAAAATGTTGGGTCCAACTCTTATAGTTTTTAAATTATTAACAAAACAAGAAAGTTATTATTGAACAGTTTGGCTTTTCATGCATTACACATTTTTGCCAATTAAGTGAAACCGGTACTAACTTAATGAAAATGTTTGACTTCCATTAATAATAATATAGGAAGAAATAATTCATGCGGTGGGACAATCTCTCTCTGAATGTTCAGCATCCCTGTTTCCATGCCAGTGTCTTACATACTGATAAAGATGTTTCTGCCGAGTTGAGTTGTGGCATTGTGGAGGTCTGCATTGAAGAAGCACAACTTCCCATAGCTGACGTTAGGGTTGCACGATATGATATAAATGATATACATTTAGGCGTCAACAAAGCTTTTAATGTCGTAATATCATGATAATGCATGTTGATGACATATTCTGTGACCTGCATATTTGATGGTGACAAGTGAACGGCTGCGTCCTCAATGCAATGTAGCATCCTCGCTAGCAAACTTGTGGCTAAGGTCCCTCAACAGTGCAAAGCCACTTCTAAATCAGTAATCCTCACTTCCGTGGCTGCAAATAAACTGTTTCTTACAAGTTATCACTAGAAGACAAAGAATAGCTATTCTACAGTATACAATGTAAGAAGGTATGATTAACGCAAAGCTAGAGCTCTTGAACAAATGTGGCCGGATAGATACAAATATTGACAGTAACAATAGTAACTACAGTATGAATGCTACAGTGGTGAGATGGATATTTTTTATCGTCTCAAAATGTTTTTTCGTTATTGTTTACACACTGAGGAAATAAGTCTGTGAACACCGGAGGGCTTTAAGGGCAAAAACCAAATGATTTCATTCAGAGCCAATAGTAGAAATTATTAAATTCATATTGTTATATCAGCATGGCGCAGTGGCAGAGTGGCCGTGCGCAACCCGAGGGTCCCTGGTTCAATCCCCACCTAGTACCAACCTCGTTACGTCCGTTGTGTCCTGAGCAAGACACTTCACCCTTGCTCCTGATGGGTGCTGGTTAGCGCCTTGCATGGCAGCTCCCTGCATGGCAGCTCCCTCCATCAGTGTGTGAATGTGTGTGTGAATGGGTAAATGTGGAAGTAGTGTCAAAGCGCTTTGAGTACCTTGAAGGTAGGAAAGCGCTTTAAAAGTACAACCCATTTATCATTAATTTATCATTTATGGCACAGTTGGGAGTGTGGCTGAGGGTTCCTGGTTCAATCCCCACCTTCTACAAACCCCATTTCCATATGAGTTGGGAAATTGTGTTAGACGTAAATATAAACGGAATACAATAATTTGCAAATCATTTTCAAACCATATTCAGTTTGATATGCTACAAAGACAAAATATTTGATGTTCAAACTGATAAAAAAATAATTATTTTCAAATAATCATTAACTTTAGAACTTGATGCCAGCAACACGTGACAAAGAAGTTGGGAAAAGTGGCAATAAATACTGATAAATTTGAGAATTGCTCATCAAACACCTATATGGAACATCCCACAGGCTAATTGGGAACAGGTGGGCGCCATGATTGGGTATAAAAGCAGCTTCCATGAAATGCTAAGTAATTCACAAACAAGGATGGGGTGAGGGTCACCAATTTGTAAGCAAATTGTCGAACAGTTTTAGAACAACATTTTTCAAATAGCTATTGCAAGGAATTTAGGGATTTTACCATCTACGATCCCTAAAATCATCAAAAGGTTCAGCGAATCTGGAGAAATCACTGCACGTAAGCGATGATATTACGGACCTTTGATCCCTCAGGCGGTACTGCATCAAAAACCGACATCAGTGTGTAAAGGATATCACCACATGGGCTCAGGAACAGTTCATAAAACCACTGTCAGTTACTACAGTTGGTTGCTACACTCGTAAGTGCAAGTTAAAACTCTGCTATGCAAATCAAAACCCATTTATCAACAACACCAAGGAACGCCGCTGGTTTCGCTGGGCCCGAGCTCATCTAAGATGGACTGATGCAAAGTGGAAAAGTGTTCTGTGGTCTGACAAGTCCACATTTCAAATTATATTTGGAAACTGTGGACGTGGTGTGCTCTGGAACAAAGAGGAAAATAACCATCCGGATTGTTATAGGCGCAAATTTCAAAAGCAGCATCTGTGATGGTATGGGGGTGTATTAGTGCCCAAGGCATGGGTAACTTACACATCTGTGAAGGCACCATTAATGCTGAATGGTCCATACAGGTTTTGGATCAACATATGTTGTCATCCAAGCAACGTTATCATGGACGGCGCTGCTTATTTCAGCAAGACAATGCCAAGCCACGTGTTATAACAGCGTGGTTTCGTAGTAAAAGAGTGCGGGTACTTTCCTGGCCCACCTGCAGTCCAGACCTGTCTCCCATGGAAAATGTGTGGCACATTATGAAGCGTAAAATACGACAGCGGAGACCCCGGACTGTTGAACGACTGAAGCTCTACATAAAACAAGAATGAGAAAGAATTCCACATTCAAAGCTTCAACAATTAGTTTCCTCAGTTCCCAAATGTTTATTGAGTGTTAAAAGAAAATGTGATGTAACACAGTGGTGAACATGCCCTTTCCCAACTTATTTGGCACATGTTTCAGTCATTAAATTCTAAGTAAATTATTATTTGCAAAAAAAAAAATAGTTTATGAGTTAGAACATCAAAAATCTTGTCTTTGTAGTGCATTCAACTGAATATGGGTTGAAAAGGATTTGCATATCATTGTATTCCGTTTATATTTACATGTAACAAAATTTCCCAACTCATATGGAAACGGGGTTTGTACCATCCTAGTCACATCCATTGTGTCCTTGAGCAAGACTCTTCACCCTTGCTCCTGATGGGTTCTGGTTAGCGCCTTGCATTGCAGCTCCCGCCATCAGTGTGTTAGTGTGTGTGAATGTGGAAAGTGTCAAAGCGCTCTGAGTTCCTTTCAAAAAAGGTAGAAAAGCGCTATTCAAGTATAACCCATATTTCACCAACCTTTGTTTGTGTTTGATTAGAACTGTGATCAAAAATGTAATCATTCGTCTTGAAAATTTGAAGTATCAGTATTGGTATGATTAATACTGCTTCTGTAACTATTTGGTATTGTATCGAAACGCAAATTTTTAAAACAACACAAGGTTATTTGATATTTTATTATATACAGTATTTAGCCACGCTCCAAAAAACAATTTCTATACAGTGCATTGCATTGTTGAACCAATTGCTCTGTACACGTCCCAGCCTTACAGCTTTTATGGTATTTTGTGCTAGGACACCACCTTGGCGCTGTGGTTCCCCAGTGCTGTGATGGCTGCAGCTGAGTGTGGCCTGTCTCTGTGGTGCTTCATCGTAGGCCTGACTCTCAGAGGTCTTCTGTCCTGTGGACGTAACTACTACAAAGAACAGGTCCGTGCTAGTGTGTGAAGGACTCTACATCAGGGATTTTTAACAAAAAATTTTGGGGGCACATTTTCAGAAAGCTAAGGACGGTGAGCCGGACTTCTCTCTTCACTATTAATCTCACATTGTATATTCCAGACAACCAGCGTCCTCTACAGTAGTCTTTTCATTTTGGTATATTTAATGTGTTAAAGTTACAAGACCACTCAGCTGTTTTTAAGGGCCTTCTGCAAAAATGTGAGTCTCACAAGATTTTTTAAACTGTACTCACGGGCCAACAGTTGACTAGCTTAAATGATGAGAAAAAGAGGACTTAAAATGGAACTTTCAGAAACACCACTTGTGTAACCAATGAAGTTGACCAGCTGACTACAGCCTGCATCTGAAGTAAACAGTCTACAGTAACACCTTAGTTAAATTAATCACACACACAAAAAAAAGTTGGTAACTGCCAAAAAAGAGAGGACTTAAAGTGGTGCCTTGAGGAATGCCTAAGTAATGTAAATCACAAGTTTGGACCACAGTTTTCTTTGTTTGCTAGCAAGTTTAAAATGTCAGTGCAAGGATTCGCCAATGTGTTTACAGTGGTCCAAGTTCCTCTATACAACAAGAGCACTCCAGTGTTTTTAGGGATTTGTTGCAAAAATGTTTGTTTCCTAAGTTTTGAACTGAAACCGGGAAGCCAGTTGAATATCCGTGTCCTACATGTTGTTTTCTCATCCTTTGTCTTTCTCACACAGTTGGAGGAAGATATTGGGCGTTCTCCTCAGAGCAGGCGCCTGATTGGCCAAAACATACTGAACCCCGATGCCTGACTGAACAAAGTACACTCCATACCTTCTTTATACATTAGGTTACAGTTTTTATGTGACATGTTTTGAGGTTAAGATCATTTCTTCCATTGCGTTCCTTGATGTATAGTCCTGTCGCAACTTGTAATGTGACACGTGTCGTGGTATGACCGTCATATGTCTCCATGCACTCCAACACACTACATGTACTTTGTAGTGTAATCCTTACTTTTTGCAGGGTAACTAACATTTCATGATGACATTATTTTTCAATATGAAGGAGACTTTTGGTTTTTACACAAAATACATTTTTACATCAATTTAAACTATTTTTTGTTTGAACTTTTCTTTAGGAAATATATATATTTATAGTTCTTTCTGTTTTTAGAATTTTACGTGGTGATTTTTAACCCTCTGGGCACAAATGCTAACTGTTTTTTTTTTCCTTTTAATGCATTTTTCTTTGTATTTTGGCCATAACTCTGGTTGTGGCACTCCATTGTAATCGATTTTATGCTTTTATGTCCAATTCTTTCACAGACATATGATACACTGGCAGTTATACCACAATACCCCAAAACCAAACAGGACATACCTGTAAAAGGCCTAACATTTACATTTTTTGCTCAAATATCGCAATGAACTTCAGTCCTAAACAAAAATACTGAACATGTTAGTTGCTTTTTAAATTTTAACCCTTTGAAGGCCTATTGATGAAATTATGTTAGTTTTTAATTAGTATAAATTTGCATAATGAGTTTTTTACTAATTTAAACATGTGACTTTATCTGATCAAAAAGGTCAACAAATGTTACATGTTTTTATGCATTACATGCATATTTTTGTTTAGAACATTCCCTCCATCCATCTTCTACAGCTTTTTCCCTTTGGGATCACGGGGGGCGCTGGTACCTACATCAGCTACAATCGGCCGGAAGGCGGGGTACACCCTGGACAAGTCGCGACCTCATCGCAGCAATTACTGATAGTTAACCAAGGAATGGATATTTGATTTAAAAATTGAGAAGTACAAAAAAAAAAAAAAGTATTGATAGATGTTTTGCAAAGTCGCTCTATTTCCCTGGGTGGGTGTACACCGCCTTCCGCCCAGATGCAGCTGGGATATGCTCCAGCACCCCCACGACTCCGGGAGGGACACGCGGTAGAAAATGGATCGTTGTGACTGAATCAACAGCGCCTCTGCTGTTTACAGCTAAGTACTGCACTTAATTTTGCTTCTAGTTGATCAACAAACTGCAAAATGAGGGTCATGGAGATAACTCATACAGTGTCATGACGTGAGTACAATGGCGTGCTCGCTGAATACTGCTCATGTTAAGAGGTTCAACCAGTATGTGGGCCAGGAGCCCTCTGCTTCCACAGACCCCCCCTCACATACCCCACACACAGTGACAGAGAGGATCACATCAGATCAGCCATGAAACGGTTAATCTAGCACTGTGCTCAATCGTGCAGAAGGGAATCATAGCACGCAGCACTAATCCCGACTGTGTGAGGCATAAATATTGACATTGTGCTGCCTGATTCGATCACACATCATCCAGCTCACTTTGATGTCGCTCTGTTGAGGTTTTTATCAGGAAGCACTTCGTTCAATGTATAGTTTTAAGATGATACACCATTGAGCTTCTTGAAATATGAGTTAACAATGCATCATCAGTGTGATATACTTTTTAAAAGCTATTCAACTGGCCTTCACTCAAGTGAAATGTGTATGTACAACAATTTTTGACTGATGTTGAAATTAAGTTGTTGGATAACTCGAAGGACAATTGCAAGCTGTTTGAAAGATTGCATCACTGATTACTGTTGCTCATTTTAATAAACTTTTTTCTGCTTAAAAGTCTTTGTATATGAGCTGTTATTGAAACATGTTTGAACCATTCCGTCCAATTGTAAAAGAGTGTTTATGTTATCCACATTGATATAAACCTTTTTCTGTGTGCATATAGTTACTAAAAGAATGACGTACGCATTGGTCACATAAGGCCGTGATTTAAGCATAAATCACTGTCCGCAAGCGCCTCCTAGAGGGCCACCCCAAAAAAAATATGTTTCTTCGCTGTGTGCCGCAGCGGTACTCAGTTGTAATACACTTATCCACCAATTGTGGCAAGAATGACAACATCAAACAAACCGAAGAAGTCTGGAGCTAAAGTCATAGAGAAGTTTATTCATGGCAAAAGTTATGACTAAAGTGGTGAAGCAGTATTTTCGTTTGCACTTTAATTTTATTGGCAACATATTTTATAAGCAACATATTTTATTGATTTACAAAACCAGTGAAGTTGGCACGTTAAAATGGTAAATAAAAAAAGAATACATTGATTTGCAAATCCTTTTCAACTTATATTCAATTGAATAGACTACAAAGACAAGATACTTAACGTTTGAATTGGTAAACTTTATTTTTGCAAATAACTCATTTGGAATTTGATGATTGCAACATTTTGTAGTTAAAATTTATTTATTTTAGCACTGCGTAATTGTATGTAAATATAGTTTTCTTCAGTTTTCATGAGCCACTTCTTTTGCAGTATATTTGATTTTTTAAGTGTATCCTGGTAAACTGTAAGTAGATAGTCATTGAATAAGATTCAAATTAAGATTACCGTTACTAATTCAATGTTAATAATTGCGTGGGCCCATGTCACCTCTGTTGTCGAAAAGTTGGTCCCTGTGGTCAAAAAGGTTAAGAACCCCTGACATACGGTTTACTTAGAATTGTAATGATACTAGCACTAAGGCTAACTTTCTATGTTTTTTCATATAGTTATTTTAAATGTTGGTTGACCCTGTCTGTGAGGAGTTGCTTAACAACGCACGTTGTTGTGATCGCAGCGCTGTGAAAGTGCACGGCATTGCACCAAGTGTTATTTGTTTTTAAAATTGTATTGGCTCCAGCACCCCCCACGACCCCGTAAGGGACAAACGGTAGAAAATGGATGGATGGATGGATTTTTGATTTGCAGAAAACTTTCTAATATTTGGTTACCCCATTTATACAACTAGATATAAGGGTCACCAAATTGAGAACAACTCTCGTTATGATGTTGTGCACTTCTACACCATTGCAATCACAGCATTGCTAAATTAATACCTCTCCTTATTGTGTCTTGATAACTTGTTTTGAATGCAATCTGATTGTGCACTTGTACGTATTTTTTAAAAAAGAGTAAACATTCACAGGGCAGCATAGCACATACACATATAGGGCCATTTTGATACATACCCTAAATGTTACGTTACAGGTCAGAGGGACCCGAAAGTCATTTATCAATCTTGTTTTACTTTCAATGCTGAAGTCTTCAACTTCAGATCGCTTCTTTGATATCTATATATTTTTTGCTTTAAGACCTTTTTGTTAAAAAATGTCAAACACAAACTATGCAAGTGTTAAAATTAATATATGTAATATATAGCGCTTTTCTACCTTCAAGGTACTCTAAAGCGCTTTGACACTACTTCCACATTCACCCATTCACACACACATTCACACACTGATGGAGGGAGCTGCCATGCAAGGCGCTAACCAGCACCCATCAGGAGCAAGACTGAAGTGTCTTGCTCAAGGACACAACAGACGTGATGAGGTTGGTACTAGGTGGGGATTGTGAGATGTGTTCTAATACCTCTCAGTCATAGTCAAGTCACACAACAACATTTTATTTATATGATTCTCTTGAAGTTCATTCTACCATTTTTTAAATTGAAATCGAGGGGTATACTGACAAAAAAAAGGTCCAATGGCCCACACCAAAAATATTAAAACCAGTATTTTCATGGATAAGGCCTAACAAGGTAACCAAGAGATGATAATCAATTGGATGATAGATAATTGTTTTAGTGTATTTTACAGCTGATTTAAGACATGGGTCAAAACTGACCCGTGAACATAAGAGATGGTAACAGAAATCTAACACAAGAAGAAGGTTACCGTATTTCCTTGAATTGCCGCCGGGGCGCTAATTAATTTAAAACTTCTTCTCACTCCTGCGCTTACCAAAGGCATGCAGTAAAAATTTGAGTGTGATGTAAGCTTGGACATTAAATCCTACTGAATAGCTCTTAATCTTCTTCCCTTTATGTGATTTCAAATTACCGGTATTTAAATCAGCCTCCTCCATTTTGAAAATTATGACAGGGGAAGTGTCACTCGTGACGTCCCGAGTTTGACCAGGCAGTAATACTAAGTATGCGCTAATTATTTTGCGAAGCGAGTTTGACCCGGCAGTAATTCAAGGCAGGCGCAAACTATATGCCCTGCGGCAATTCAAGGAAATACGGTAATTGCGTTTCATTTTGCATTAGCAAAGAGACTCTGAGGAAATATGCACTTAAAGATGTTAATCACCTTTAACGTGCAATTGTTGTTCCCCTTTACCTAGTAGAAATAGACCACAGTGTATAGTAGGGGTCACCAACCTTTTTGAAACCAACAGCTACTTATTGGGTACTGATTAATGCGAAGCAGGGCTACCAGTTTGATACACACTTAAATTGCCAGAAATAGCCAATTTGCTCAATTTACCTTTAATAAATAAATCTATATACATAAAAAAATGGGTATTTCTATCTGTCATTCCGTTGTACATTTTTTTTCCTTTCACGGAAGGTTTTTTGTAGAGAATAAATGATGAAAAAAACACTTAATTGAATGGTTTAAAAGAGGAGAAAACACACAAAAAATGAAAATTTAATTTTGAAACATAGTTTATCTTCAATTTCGACTCTTTAAAATAAAATAAAAATCAACCGAAAAATATGAAGTTAAAAACTAATTCGTATCTTTTTGAAAAAAATTTAAAAAATAATTTATGGAACATCATTAGTAATTTGTCCTGATTAAGAATAATTTAAAAATTTTGATGACATGTTTTAAATAGGTTAAAATCCAATCTGCACTTTGTTAGAACATATAACAAATTGGACCAAGCTATATTTCTAACAAAGACAAATCATGATTTATTCTAGATTTTCCAGAACAAAAAATGTAAAATAAATTCAAAATACTTTGAAATAACATTTAAATTTGATTCTACAGATTTTCTAGATTTGCCAGAATAACTTTTTTGAATTTTAATCATAATACGTTTGAAAAAATATTTCACAAATATTCTTTGTCGAAAAAACAGAAGCTAAAATGAAGAATTAAATTAAAGTGTATTTGTTATTCTTTACAATAAAAATAATTAATTTACTTGAACATTGATTTAAATTGTCAGGAAAGAAAAGGAATTTAAAAGGTAAAAAAGTATATGTGTTTAAAAATCCTAAAATCATTTTTAAGGTTGTATTTTTTCTATAAAATTGTCTTTCTGAAAGTTATAAGAAGCAAAGTAAAAAAATAAATGAATTTATTTAAACAAGTGAAGAAAAAGTCTTTAAAATATTTTCTGGGATTTTCAAATTCTATTTGAGTTTTGTCTCTCTTAGAATTAAAAATGTTGAGCAAAGCGAGACCAGCTTGCTAGTAAATAAATAACATTTAAAAAACAGAAGCAGCTCACTGGTGAGGCTGCTATTTGAGTTATTTTTAGAAAAGGCCAGCGGGCGACTCATCTGGTCCTTACGGGCTACCTGGTGCCCGCGGGCACCACATTGGTGACCCCTGCTGTATAATGTCAATGCCAAAGATACGCAGGCAGCTTATGTCCAGTCAGTGCACTGTGGGTCAACGTGATCACTGTGCGCGCTCACGCTGATAGCGCGCCCTCGCTGCACGCACTGCACGCGCTGCAGGGACCCAGCTGTGGACGAGGGCGGAACAAGGACTGTTGTTGCACTGCAGTCCACGGAGCTGCCGGACTCCAGCACCAGGACCACTCTCCCAGCCCCCAGTGACGGGTAAAGTGCATTTTACGGCTATTCTTTCCTCTGCGGACTCGTTTGTGGATTATTTGAACGTCGAAGACGCATTTTTCCCCTTGAAATGGTCTCGCGCGCATCGATGACATGATTGACGTGCTTCGAAGACAGCGTGGCGTGTCAAACTAGCGGGAAGAGACACGACATGAACCTTTCATTTCTTCTTTATTAAAGTGTTACTATGTTCATTAGGACAATGCTTACTGTATTCGGCAGGTGGCGCGTACAGACGTCATTAGCATAAAGGTAGCTAACTATAAAATCCCTCTTGCGCCCTTAAAGGTCTACGGGAGCCTGTTGGGCTCAGGTGTCAGCAGCCAATTAGCCACCTTAGCTCAATGTTGATTTATATCTCATTTTTGCCCAATACATTTAAGGATATAATAGTTGTAAAGCGTGAAACATGGCAAGGGAGCCTTGGTGTTGCCCTGCCAACACACACACACACACACACACACCCACACACACACACACACACACACACACACTACTTGCTGTCCTCTGAATTGCACTAATCTTTTTTAAATATCCATCCATTTTCTACCGCTTATTCCCTTTTAGCCTTAAAATTTTCAGGGGAGATTTGGTGCCGTTCTGTTTTTTAATGTTTTTTTTTTATAGATGAACTAGTATTTTAAAGACACATTTGTTGGTCATATTGTATATGTATTGTGTGCTTTTTTTCTTTTTCCCTCTTTTCTTTTTGTGAATTATATTTATATAGCGCTTTTTCTCTAGTGACTCAAAGCGCGTTTACATAGTGAAACCCAATATCTAAGTTACATTTAAACCAGTGTGGGTGGCACTGGGAGCAGGTGGGTAAAGTGTCTTGCCCAAGGACAGAACGGCAGTGACTAGGATGGCGGAAGCGGGGATCAAACCTGGAAACCTCAAGTTGCTGGCACGTCTGCTCTACCGACCGAGCTATACCGTCTTTTAAACCATACTTTTACTGCCTTTTTTACATCATGGCCAGGGGACTACAGATGAAAACTAACCTAGTTAATTTTGTTTTTTTCAACCATGTGTAATCATGTGTTTTATGAAATTGCACCGTCCCCTTTGAAATAAACTAATCTATGGTAATCTAATGTCAAAATCCGTTTTGATGCCACTTTTATCTTAACAAACCAATTTACTCGTTATGTTTGGATATTGTTTTTGGACTACTAGCTGGAAATGTTTAGGTTATTATATTTCTTGACTACATGGCACAGGCCTTTTCTTTTACTGTGTGTGAAGTGTTTGTGTTTCTGTTTTTTAATTCTACTTTGTTTTATTTTTTATTGTTAACGGTAGCATTTTGTAAACACACGGGTTTTTAAAGTACTAAAATGGCGTAAAATGTAATTCATATTTTGTACGTGTATCTTTCAGGCTGAATTTCTTTTCCGCATTTGAAAAAATCGAACATTTTTACGGTACTTTTTGGGAGCCTTTTTGATTATTAATTCTGGACAAATTAGTTACAAAAAGGAGGTTATTAACTGTTGTTAGCAACAACCAAATAGGCAGCAAGATTACCTCAAGTGTTTTAGGTTGGCACTTATATGTTGACAAGGGGTTGCCTTACCGAGCAATGCAACCTGACACAAAGCCCATTCAGCTTGTTTGATCACTGAGCCTTTCTTTATCTCGTCTCTGTGTGTGTGTGCTTTTAAACCCGCAGGACCTGCCGAAAGAAGCTAAAATGCGAAAATTCCCAAAACAAAGCGATATCACTTGGAGGACGAGATGGATATTGTGGATTTGTTAAAGTGTTGCTGGCAGAGAGAGTGAGGAGACAAAAGAGGGACCAACAACAACCCAGAGGAGCCATTCTCTCAGGCTCCTGCTATGGAATTCATCTCCAACAACGGAATAAACCAGTAGGTGGAAAATGCTGGAGGATGCTTTCCAAGCGACGAACAATCAGCACTGAAAGAAAATAGCTGAGAGCAAGTGGCGGGTTCTTTAATGCTGCTCCAATCATTTGGGCCTCCACCTCCTTGCAGCCCAGGAAGCCTATATAATGTGCCTCCTATTTATTTTTAAATCTTCACTGCCGGTTGCCTCCAATGCAAAGAAGTCTTAGAAGAATTCTCTTCGACCCTGTGGGCTATAGTTGCTAGTCTGGCTTTTCTCCGGTAATAAAATGCAAGAATTGTTTGGAAGGGATCATATGGGAGAGTACAAGACAATCTTCTGCAGACGAACTGCTCGATTTCCTCGTTTTCCCATCCCGCTCTTCCTTCTCCTTTTATTCATGGCTCCTCCGGCCAGGGCCATTCACATGGAGGCCACGGAGAGCCACAGCGAGTTCAGCTGTGAGCCCATCCGACTGAGAATGTGCCAGGATCTGCCTTACAACACCACCTTCATGCCCAACCTACTGAACCACTACGACCAGCAGACGGCCGCACTCGCCATGGAGGTAAGCAGCCTGCGTTGTATTTGCATTGGATGTTTTTGTCACAGCGAGCTGCGAAATTGGATAGCCGCTGCAGGGAATTGGAAGGGGGTGGTGAGGTGTAATTACAGCAAACGGGCAACTGTAAAGCAACAGCCTGCAATGTTTCACATTGTCGTGTCACGCACCTGCTGAAGGGAAACAAAAGGAGCTCAAAGGCTCAGATGTGATTATGTGAAGGAAAAAATCCTCAAATCTCACAACAATGCATCCACCGCTAGTCGACATATTGGTACGCCGAGGAAGGCAGTGTTGTATTTTCATCCTGGGTTAGCAACACTGTATTGATCCTGATGTCATAAAGCAGAGAACAGCCTCTGCAAACACAATTAAATCATCCATCCTTCAGCCTAAGTGCACACATAAGCTTTTTGCACAGACAAAAATGGCTAAAGCTGCATCCTTGCAAGTATTCAAACGGAATAGTTTCCTCATTTGGAGTTGGATGAAAATCTCCGTCCACGGTAGTAGCATTAACATGTCTTTGTCCTTACGAGAACATGTTTACAAAATGTACAATCTACCAACACAAGCTCATTTTAGCCAGTCACAACCCTGCAAAAAGGCAAGATTACAATACTTTACTTAATTTGCGGAAATTAGTAAAAATAAAAATAATAATTGCGTAAAATAACGGTGCATTGATTTGGTGACATACCCAAAGAAACGTTTTTTTTTTTTTAGCAGTTTCGACAATGACTTTATAAAGACCAAAAAGGTCATTGCACTATTGTGCACTACCGACTCTTGACATAGTTTCTATTCACAAGCCATAAGCAAACTATGTAAAGTACTGAAAAAATTAGGCGTGTTTAATTTTGAAATTTGGGACTTTTTTTTTTGGTTACAGAATTTATTTTGTGATCACTCCATATTTTCCGACACTATTCACTCGTGTAGTGTGGATATAAAGTACAGGTGGAAGATAATTAGTCTTTGTATTTATTGATTGTATATACTTATGGGGTTCTCTTTTTGCTTTCAATTCAATTTAATAATGAATGTTGTATTTTTTTGCGAGAACAACAAAGAAATGTATCTAACACAGAAAAAAATGGCGGAACTAACTGCCGTTGTTTCCTTTGTGCTGCTCAGGATAATGAGCTTGTACAGGGAAGTAAACATTTACAACGGAGACACCTTACACCCATTACCCAAATATATGCCAAATTGAATATTTACAACTACTCTTTTGGATACGACCAGACGTATGCATACATACAAGCTACAGTGTTTGTGAGATTTCTGCACAGAAATACATTTTTTTATTGTTGTCTCTCGTCAAAACCAAGTGCTGTAGAGCATATTCCCCAAAATTGCTACTGTTAGTATAATGTAGTGTATACACAGAGGCAAGCATGCAGTTCAAGTTCTTGTAGTCGGGCTTTGAATATCATAGTCCAGAAGAGTAGGTGATCTGACCTCCTCTTGTTACAGCTTTGTCTTCCAGCTGCATGTTACCACGACCAGAGACACACATAAATGTGTGTGTTGCTATTAAATGAGAAGGCAGACAGTCGCACAAGTGCTGCCAGAGCGACAAAATGTTGTATGCTGTGAGAGTAAAGGTCCAAACAGTACAGAGCAAGCTTTCGCTGTGTGCGAGCGTGGATGAACATTATCTGTCAATATCACAATACACTTCTTATTCTTTTGTTAGTCCCTGGGGATGAAACGTGTAGATCAAGGTGTGGGGGATTACTAGTTACTAATTAGTATTTGTACAGGAAGTATTTGTTTTCACTACCTTGGAATAATATTGGGTTTGGATATGGAGTTGAAACAAATTTAGACTATTGAAAAAAATATTTTAAATGAAAGAAAATAACAGAAAAGCCATCACATCTTTAAATGTAAAAGAAGTGTCTAGAGTTGGGTTTTCCACCCACATTTCTGCCGGTTTCACAGCTCATGATGTTTTGGCTACCTTGATAGTCTGAAGAACACAGTTAGATAACAAATACAGCCAGCAGAATCAAATTTGGCCCCAGCTTTTCACCATTGCCATACTTAATGACGCTTCCTGAAAAGCAGTTGAATTTGCAGAAGGCCAGTCCACTTGATGTTGAGGAGTCACAAAATCTGAAGTTCTGATACACGCATTGCGTTTGTTCACTTCGTCGAAGGCTTTACTCAGCAAATGAAAGCTCAGCTAATGTTAGAAATGAAGTTACTTCCCCCTGTGGCATGTCAAAACATGGCTGGGTGTCTGTGTGTGAAGAGCATCTGTTACTGAACTTGCTTTGACCCACATGACGAAGTAGTCTTGTAACTGACACTGTGCGGCCCTCTGGCCATAGAAAGAGACCGCTTTGGTCCGAGTCGCAACTTGAACCCTGCTAGCATTCCTGCTCCTTCCTCCTGTGTTCTGACCTGACCAGGTCCAGTCTTGCTGCGAGCCCCTGCAAGAAAGTCAGTCGGAATTGAGATGAATAACAACTGTTGTATTGACAAATATAAGTGTTGGAATTGGGGGTTAAATCACCATAAATGATTCCCGGGTGCGGCACCGCTGCTACCCACTGCTCCCCTCACTTTCCAGGGGGTGATCAAGGGGATGGGTCAAATGCAGAGGACAAATGTCACCACACCTGGTGTGTGTGTGACAATCATTGGTACTTTAACTTTAAATATGCTAATGCAACATTTACTTGCTTTTATTTGGGTCACCTCAAAATACGATGTCTGTAGTTTGTTTCAAACGTGACATTTTAGATGTAGATTTAGTAGGGTTTCCTCCAGCTTGCCAATATTCTTGTGGTGGTGTTGGCGTGGCTATGAGCGTGGTCAATATGGCAATGTCATATAATTTGCATTACAGACGATTTGTTTAAAAAGGTACAAAAAATGCGCATACATTTAGAAACAAATCTGTGTTATTAGTAATTAGTATTAACATATTTGTTCTTATATTATATCGTTTTGCTCTGTTTTATAATTGTTATTATTATACAATGTAACATAGGCCGTATATATATATATAATTGTGTATATATACCAGTGGTGGCTGCTGGTCTTTCAAGTAGGAAAAGTTAATCTTCAGCTACTTTTGAAACATGAGTACATTTCCCAATAAAATATATAACGATATTAGATTTGATCGAGAAAATGTCATTTAAAAGATTGTAAAATTCTCCCTATCAGCGTGAAACAACAGAATGAAGCTTGAAAAATGCCCTGGTGGTGGTTTATAGTTTACGATTGCTCATTCGCTCCTTCAGCTGTCAATCAAAAAGGGATTCCGCCTCAGACATCCAATCATCATGCATAAGTTAAGCGAATTATATTTATTTAGCGCTTTTTCTCTAGTGACTCATAGCGCTTTACATAGTAAAACCCAATATCTAAGTTACATTTAAACCAGTGTAGGTGGCACTGGGAGCAGATGGGTAAAGTGTCTTGCCCAAGGACACAACGGCAGTGACTAGAATGGCGGAAGCGGGGATTGAACCTGCAACCCTCAAGTTCCTGGCACGGCCGCTTTACCAACTGAGCTATACCGCCTCGGTTAAGCCTGTCGTCCAGGCTTAACCGAGGCCAAGCTCACTTTCTATACACTTTCTGAGACGTTTGGTATCCATGGGCGGGACAAAGCCGAACATTTATCCAATGATTGTTGAGTTTGGCTGCAGCATAACTCACTCCATGCTCCCATTGAATCAGAAGAATGTCGCATCAACAGTTGCGAAATAAGCTGATTCTGAACAAAAGTTGAACGCATTCTAGTCAATGAAATGTAAAAAAAAAGAAATAAATCTTATTAATCACACTCTAATAAAATGTTTAAGAAATACCCTAATATTTGGATGCAATTTTGTAGTCAATGTCGTACAGGAACAGTTTCTAAATGTTTTACTGAACTGCAAGTCAGAGATTGACTTAAAACTTTGTGAGAGTTAGTACAGTAAGAATTAAGTGAACCTTTTTTTGTCTTAAATATAGATATTTCTTCTTAACTTAATAAAATAAACATATATCTTTATCAGGAGCAACGTTCCCTCTAAGGTACGCGCCTGTGCAATTGCACACTGCTCACGCGTCCTCTGCGCAGAGCACGGCAAATCTATGCCGCGCACAAAATCGAATAAAAAGATGAGCGCATAACAGTGTACGTCTGCCTTCGCTCACATGTGCGCCACTGATTGCTCAAGGAGTTTTGGCGTTTGCTCACACATAGGAAAAATTGATCAGGAGTATGTCCTGCTTA
This sequence comes from Nerophis ophidion, assembly GCF_033978795.1. Taxonomy (NCBI): domain Eukaryota; kingdom Metazoa; phylum Chordata; class Actinopteri; order Syngnathiformes; family Syngnathidae; genus Nerophis; species Nerophis ophidion. The sequence continues at coordinate 21,442,708 of NC_084612.1, read as the reverse complement.
ACTTAAAACATAATACAATCAGTATTCAGCTTTACGATAGAGCAGGTGTCCAAAGTTCATCACTATGAAAACTACTGTGATGAAGAGATATTTATTTAACTAATATGTCTGGCAACATTTCAAATGAATGAAATCTCCTCTGTGAGATTGTCTTTATGCTATGTTGTGTAATTTATCATTAAATAAAAGCATCACACACACACACACACACACACACACACACACACACACACACACACACACACACACTCATAGATCATTAAGGATGAATAAATGTGTTGGCGACTGTGTCGAAACTGCCCAGTCAAAAGTGGCGCGTGACGTCACACTTTAGGTTTTTCTTTTACATGGCACAGCAACCCACAGCAACCCAGGAACATGAAAACGTTGGCCACTTACTTAATAAAAATACTGGACAAAATGCCTCCCTTGACAGCTCAATACGGAACACGTTTGTTTCTACATACGGAACGATTTATTTTTCAAGGCACGCAAGTGGGCACAGAGCACATCACTGTAACTATCACTGGTGTGATGTGATCACTTCCTGTGCAATGCCCAATGCCTTCAGGCGCCAGTCAAAACATGTGCTTTGATTAATCATCATTCATTTATGGTAATACAATTTTAAAAATATGAATCACATGCATTAACACGTTAACTTTAATAGCCCTAATTTTAAGGTGAGCTGAACTTCCCTTAAAGTCTTAATCGACACTGCAGTATCCAATCCCTAGCAGGTATCAAAGCTTAACAACTTCTGGCATGTTAGAATAAGGCAGGTAAGGGAAGTTGGCAAGTTTTGAGCCGTAACTTTGGGACAAGAATTGGTTCGAAGGAAGGCCTATTTAACTGGCAGGCTGCATATTGGACCCGCCAAAGTTTTTCATTTGGCCTGCCGAACATCACCCAAATAGGCTTGATTAAACCATCCAAATAAGGGTTGCTCATGTATTCAGTACTCCAGACACCCAGCAGGGGGTAACAGTGAGCCATTTGTATCACAATGAAGCAGCAGTGGGGTCAGTAGAAGAAGACTACTCTTGCAAACCAAAAATGTCACTATCGACCATGAAAAAGAAACAATAATCTTCAACAAAACTTTTGGAGCTTCTGTTTCTTCATGCTGTTGATTATTGCTGCACTCTCTGAAAACGAGTAGCGAGGGCCGAGTAATTCATTTATTTCTGTGTAAAAGCCGATGTGTTTACTTTGCATTTAAGTAATAACCTGCAAAGCACTTTCTGACAAAACATCCACATTTTGATGTTTGGCCCAGGATCCCTTGGGTTCTTAAAACTGCAGTCCTCTACATTATGCAGTTGAATTCTTCTGCTTTGAGTTCTGGGTCGGTCAGACTGCATTGCCAAGTGGGGCTGTGGTCATGGTTCAAGGAGCCAAGGTGCGGGGAAACTTTTGGTGCATCACTAGTCAATAGTGCATAAGTAATAGGCTTTATACAGTATATCCATTCATACAATGTATTACTGTAATGCAGGGGTCGGGAACCTTTTTAGCTGAGAGAGCAATACAAGCCAAATATTTTAAAAAGTATTTCCGTGAGAGCCTTAGAATATTTTTTTTTGAGACTGAATACAACTATTATTCTATTTTATTTCAATTATTGTTCAGAAATATTGGGAAATACATATAGCAACATAATGCCTTTATTACCCAGAAAAGAGCAATTCGTATAATTTTGAAAGTACGATATAGAGACCACACAAATCTACTCTTCATTAGGTCAGGATTACTAAAACTGCAAGACATTGTAGAATTGAATACTCTATTAATGATGTTCAAAGCGAGAAATACAATTCTTCCGAAGGGCATACATAAGTTATGTGTTCACATCTGAAGATGAGAACCACAGAAGGCCGTATGACTTTAAACATCCAAGAGTGCTAACAAATTTGAAACAAATGTGCTTGTATGTTGTTGGTGTGAAAGCATGGAATTCTCTAAACAAAGACTTAAAAAGTGTAAGAATATCTTTGTTTTTAAAAAGAGTTATAAAAAGAGAAAACTGGAATTATATCAAACTGAATTTTGATTTAGAATGGACGTGTCATTGTGAAAATGCTTAAAGGAAAATTGAAAAGTATGTTGGAGTTCGGGTGTTGTTGGAGGGAACAGTTATAAAGTCATCGAAAATAATTAGTGTTAAAAAGGGGGCAGATAAATATAAGAATATTATTCTTCCATCTGCTCCTTTCTGATCATGGAAATGTATAAGAAACAAAAAAAACAATGAAAGTGTCAATTGTACGTGGCTTGTATATATGCATTTTCATGAAAGGGATAAAAATAAATGATGATGATGATGCATGCATTTTTAAGTAAGTCCAACATTTTCAGAGTATAATAAGTCTCTTATTATTTTTAATAACATTGTTATTCTGAAGCTAACCAACAATAAATAAAATACTTCTTACCATTAATGCAACTTCTTGAACAGGTGCGGTAGAAACCGGATGGATGGATTACAATGTATGAGAATCTTTTATATTTTGAACGTTTGATTGATTGATTTATATATTTTTATTTCAAATATGCAAAAAAAAAAAAAAAACGTTATTTTTGACACTGTGATTACCGGCAGACTTATTCATTACTTACCGTGTTTAGCAATGTCAGCTAAGATTTATCTAAGAGCCAGGTGCAGTCATCAAAAGAGCCACATCTGGCTCTAGAGCCATAGGTTCCCTACCCCTGCTGTAATGTCTTTACACTTAAAATACCCTCATTTTTAGGGTGTGGTGACTTTTACTTTGCCGTGGCGCCGCGCCACAATCAGTTACACCATCCATCCATCCATCCATTCTCTACCGCCTATTCCATTTTGGGGTCGCGGGGGGCGCTGGTGCCTATCTCAGCTACAATCGGGCGTAAGGTGGGTTACACCCTGGACAAGTCGCCACCTCATCGCAGGGCCGACACAGATAGACAACATTCACTCACATTCACACACTAGGGCCAATTTAGTGTTGCCAATCAACCTATCCCCAGGTGCATGTCTTTGGAAGTGGGAGGAAGCCGGAGTACCCGGAGGGAACCAACGCAGTCACGGGGAGAACATGCAAACTCCACACAGAAAGATCCCGAGCCCGGGATTGAACCCAGGACTACTCAGGACCTTCGTATTGTGAGGCAGACGCACTAACCCCTCTTTGACCGTGCTGCCCGATCATTTTCACGTAAGGGAAACTATTTTTACTGTTATTTAAACAGTCCTGCACCAATAACAAATTTTGCTGGACGATATATTGTCCTAAAAATTATTGCCGATAAACAATGTTATTGTCAACATTATTTTAAGACAAAAAAATCACTGATATAATCATAATATAATAACAATGCAAGTAACGCTTTCAAACCCAGTAAACTTTTATTTTTCATATTTTTTATATGTGTAATTTGAAGGTCACTAACTTTTTAATTGTTCTAAATAAGCAAACAAACTAAAATAAAATGAACTCTCAATCTTTGTTAGCAAAAATTGCTCTTCAATAATTATTGACCATCTTGAAGTGCAGTTTTTTCTCCAGTTGGAAAGATTGGGTTGGGCCATTTCCTTCCAACAAATTTGGCATACTTGCTCATTCGTCTGTGTTGATAAGCAAATCTTGCTCATTCGGTTTGAAGCCTAAAAATTACCACAGCGGTACATTTTCTTTGCAATCGTATTTCTTTCTTCCTTTTTGTTACTTTGCAGAGCTTCTCCCTAACGAGTCGTGACTCATGAGGATCTGTGTCTGTTGTACGTTTTTCATTTAGTTTTGCTATTGAACAAATGTGCTCAAGTGCTGAGAGCGATGCATAGAGGGAACCCTCTTGCGCCCTGTTTGAAAGTGAGAGACAAATACAGCAAACACATGTGGCAATGTATTGATGCTGGCAAACATGTCTGCTTCATTTTCATTTATTGTTCGGTTAATTGACTTACTTATGTGCCCTAACTTGATTCGTCAAATTTCTGTATAAGCATGATTGTGGTTTAGTTTAATAATATTTTTCAGTAAATCTTTTATTTATACTCTCTTTTTTTCAATAAAATCATTCTACTGGAACAAATGCCTTCTTTAAACGTACCAGAGAAGAAAGGATGGCTTTCATTAAGACATGGGAAAGCTCATAAAACACTTGACAAACAATTGACACACCTTTCCCATGCATACATAGAAACTTCAACTCCCTGTAAGAAAGAACCCAAACACTGCAGACACCTAATTGTTGTGTAGCATTACAGGTACCTTTTACGGAACCTTAGCCACAGACTGCAGCTGTTGTCTGTGGCTAACACCTTTGAGTGAATGATTGGTCTGCCTTGGAGCAAAGCTTCATGCAGAATTTAGATATTACTTTAATGCCATGTTTCAACTCCAGACCTAAGTATTTCATTAACTGTAAATACTTTAATTTTTCAATTCAGTGAAGTGGACATGCTTTGGAAAAGTATGGTTTCCCATGTTCAAAATGAGTAGCCACTTTTATTTAGCATAATTTATGCAATGAGTTTATGTTGCAAAGCAGTAGTTTGTGTTGACGAGGCTCTCTAAGTGTTAACTGTTCCATAGTATTTCCTGTATGGGTGACAGGGAAGGTTAGTAGTGCCGGCTGCCATCTTTAACAACTGCTGACAAACTTCTAATCTCTCTCTCTCTATCTCTCACTTCGGCAAAGAATACATTGATTTCCACCAACCCATCTGCCACGGTAGTCTATAAAACCTCAAGTAAAGGATGAAAGAGATTTCAACCAAAGAGGCTAAGTGCCTCTGGAATAGCGTTCGCCTGTGCAAATGGAGAAATTATGTCTTTAGGAATACGTCACCATATACTACTCCATCCATCTGACATGGTATTTTATGGCTCCCAGAGGATTTGCCATAACATAAGTTAGGGCAGTACTTGAACTCAAAAGATTTTGATGGATGGTATTTATAAAATACTACAGGAGTTTAAAAAGCAATTACTTTTAACAATAAAATATATGATTATTTATGAAACGCAAGAGTTTGTAATGTAATTTTGTCGGATGTAGTCGACTGAATCAATTTCTTGGAAATCAACTAGCCGTCTCTGTTACTTCGATGTGCCTTGGATTAAAACTTGGGTTGTTCCAATCGGGGTTTTATGCTGCCGATTAACGATCATCCATGAGTGAGATCGGCCTATACCAGGGGTCGGCAACCTTTACCACTCAAAGACCCATTTTGACCTGTTTCACAAAATAAAGAAAATAATAGGAGCCACAAGACTCTTGAAATTTATAATGAAAAAACACTGTATAGAGAGTTTTTTTTTGCTTTGTGCTATGTATAAACCAGGGGTCTCAGACACGCGGCCCGCAATTAAATATGAAGATTTGGTGTTAGTGCGACCAGTGAGTTTTATGTGAATGCCCCTTATTAGTATCACACGTACAATTCCTCCCGATTCGTCCGTGAAATTCAGGGGTTACAGAGTGACTATTCCCTCGGACGTCTGCTGAGTAAAACCCAATCAACAAAAAAAATGGCGTGCTACGATGGCACTGTCTTTGGTGCCTTCCACAACTTGTACAAACAGATTACCAATCAGTTCACGTGTTTTATGCGGCTTCTACAGACGCACACATGTGACTGCAAGGCGTTCTTGTTCAACAGCCATACAAGTCACACTGAGGGTGCCAATTTAAACAACTTTAACACTGTTACGAATATGCGCCACACTGTAAACCCACACCAAACAATAATGACAAATAAATTTCGGGAAAACATCTGCACTGTAACACAACATAACAAATACCCAGAATCCCATGCAACCCTGACTCTTCCAGGCTACATTATACACCCCGCTACCACCAACCCCTCCTCCCCCCGCCCCCTCTTGCGTCGGTTGAGGTGGACAGGGTTGGGAGGGTGGGGGGAGGGTTCGGTGCTAGTGGGGTGTATAATGTAGCCTGGAAGAGTCAGGGTTGCATGGGATTCTGGGTATTTGTTATGTTGTATTTATGTTGTGTTACAGTGCGGAGGTTTTCCCGAAATGTGTTTGTCATTTTGTTTGTTGTGGGTTCACAATGTGGCACATATTAGTAAGAGTGTTAAAGTTGTTTATATCACAACCCTCAGTGTAACCTGCATGGCTGTTGAACAAGAATGCCTTGCAATCGCTTGATGATTGCAATTGAGGTTTCACACAATAAGTGACCTCCCGGCACGCACATAGTGTGGTGTAACAGCGGGCACAACTACATTCCAAAAAGATGTTACGGGTTTTGCCATTACGGCCCGTTCTCAATGTTGCTGACCGGGTTAAAATTGAATTATGCTAACCTCAGACAATTTTAGGGAAAGGTACTAAGGTCAGAAATCTCCCGGTAAGTTCGGGGAGGTCGGCAAATTTACAGCTGAGCCACACCAGAGTGATCAAAGAGCCGCATGCGGCTCCGGAGCCGCGGGTTGCCCACCCCTGGCCTATACCCATACCAATATGTATTAACTGTACCTTTTTCATTGTATTTATGGTAAGTGGTATTGCCAGTTTAACAATGTCAACAAGATATTTAAACTAGTTCTTTTGTCTCTTATATTACATAATTGTTTGATCAAAACAGATGGAATAATACACAATAACTAAACAAAAGCATAAACTACTCATATAAATCCTTCGATTTTTGCCCTCACAGTCTTGCTGTGTTCCTGTGCCCGGGGAATTATTCCCTAGTTGTAAAGATGAACAAAAATATCAAAAAAGATTTTGAGACTTGATAATAACACTCAAGATACTAAGAAATGCAGTTTATTTGCTGTAATGTAGGTGGTTATTGGAAGTCGTTCAACAGATGATCGTTTATCGGCATTGAAAGGAGGTGGCTGATCACATACTTTTTCACGGAAATCGTTCGATACCAAATTGGTGGCTGATCGATGGGCACATCCCTAATTAAAGCTGTTTTCAACAACCAAAATAAGGAAATCCAGGTAAAGGCACTTAAACTTCAATTCAATTCATTAAAAGTAAGTAGCTGCATAAAGGTTGAAAACAGCCCTTCCCAGAATATATTATTTATTTCACAACTTGAATGTTAATGTTTTGCCTTTTTTCATTTGTTAATGAATTATATGCGCCTACTATGCAAGAAACAAATTATACGTTTAGTTGTCACGTTTCCTTGCATCCAGAAGGTTTTTGTAGTTTATCTGCAGAAATGGAACTGTATAACATAAGTGCACATGTCGTGAACATATACAGAGATCCTTTAGTTCAGGTGGATTCTGGTTACAACATATACAAGTAGTAAATGACAATAATGGTATGCTAATGTGAACTATTAAACTGAGATCTATTGCAGTTTAAATTGACAGATTTCAAACCAACAAGAAAAGAACTACAAATGGACTGTGATTGACAGGCAGGCAGTTAGGTAGTAAATCAGTGTTAAAAGACACTTAAGAGCTTTTCTTAACCCTCAAGACCACCCATGATCTGTAACTCCACCTACCAATAGACAAAAGCACTCAGGGATCTTTTATTTTTATTTTTTTACTAATACTTTGAGCATAGTCCCGATGATTCCTTATTTCTTATTTAAAAAGTTTGTATTACGTTGTTTTGAATTAACTAATGCAAAAGACAATTAGACCTAGATAAAATGCTTACAAGAGACAATAGAATAGCGAGTGAAAGGGAATTTAAGGACAAAAGAGTAGAAAATAGAGACAGTGTGGTAGATTGTGTAAAGTCTTTAGAGCCCACTGTCTTCAGTGTTTGTGTTTCTCTCAGCATGGGAGGCTGTCCTTCAGAATTAAACTTGCCCTGCTTAAGAAGGGCCACCGTGAGGCCACGAGGTCCCCGCAACAGAGAACGCTTGTGTGAGAGACTTCACCGCGTGATGTGCTGTCGTGCGGTCTCGCTTTCCATTGTGTGTGTGTGTGCGTAAAAAAAAAAAAAAATTATTTAGTATTTAATAATGTCTTTTTGTCACGGGGTATTATTTTTGGTGCTGTGTATGTGTCCTTCTGTGCACGTTGGTGTGTGCGAGTCGAGCACATCTGAAGAGGCGGTCTATTCACTGCGGTAGAGACAGACAGGTCCTCATCCCATTTAAATGTCCCTGTTTATTTCCGTTGAACACTTGATTATCATGCTCATTCTGATGGAGTCTATTGAAGCTGCCAGCCCAAATGAAGCAATCATTTATTTATGCACAGAACAAAGGCTCCGCCTGGTGCTGCTTTTTGGCAGAGTGTTCCCATCGGCATAGCTGCCACTGCTGCTTATCCACACTCACAATGGCAAAAAAGCCAGATTTAGGCAGACATTGTTGAACTTTTCATGGAAGCAACGCCGTCAATTACTGCTTTACATTACCTGATATACCCTGGAAAGGGTATATTCAATATACTTATTCAAATGGCTGTAACTTAAATGAATACAGTAGTGTATTATATTTATATATATTATGTTAACAGCCAAACTTTTCTTTTCAGTAATTTGTACATTTTTAATACTCAAATTGTATCCACATCTTTCCAAATAACTGTATTAAAATATGTGTACATAGAAATCGCTGGGGATACGTTATCATGTGAGGGATTTGAAGGTCAGGCGAAGGATTTGACCATGTCAGTTAGTATAAAAGTTTTTAAAGTTGAATTAAAAGGGACATACATTCTTTATAGTGATAGCCTACTGTAGCATCAGCCATCTACTGGGTAGAGTAATACCTGATCAGTTATTATATTTAATTGGTTGTTGAGAGATCATTAGCTTTACCATGAATTGATTAACATAGACCCCAACTTAAACAAGTTGAAAAACTTATTCGGGTGTTACCATTTAGTGGTCAATTGTACGGAATATGTACTGAACTGTGCAATCTATTAATAAAAGTTTCAATCAATCAATCAAAGCTTTATAGCTTACTGTAAGCATTACAGGAATATGAGCATAAATGTGTCTGTCTTAGGCATGTGTTGTCCACTCCAGTTAATGCCCAACAGTGTTCAAATGTGGTTAAACACATAAATATAGCTTATCCATGTCTTACGGACCTAATCTGAACCCGTGACCCAGTCTGGAAAATAACTATTTTTGTGTGTGTGTGGGACCGCTGGTGAGAGATGTTTAACCCACTACTGCTTAGCCCAATCTCAAACTACCATACACATGCCACTGAGCTGCTTAGCTCCCATTGGAGCAATAGTCTCAAATAAAATCTAGGTAGTAAAGGAAATGTCGTTCTACATGTTGCTGCAAAATCTGTGCATTCCTGTTTCTTTAACCACCGCCTTACTCGTTCCTCACACTTGACAGAATGTATATTAATCAGCAGAGGGCCTCACTTAGGCAGCCTGTGGTGTTTGCAAGTTATGGGTACTACTACCAATTTCATCACCATTTTCTACATCTCTATCATTTCGTCTGACCCCCTCTCTTACGCTTCTCCCGCTTTCTTACTACAGCACAATGCAGCCTATTGTTTGTCCTTGTTTGATACA